>NC_053390.1:6363928-6663928 GCF_905171765.1 Bufo bufo
GGTATTAGGATCCGTTTGTAATCCAACAGGTGCCAACATAATATGAGAGCAGTCCTCACTCTTCAACATGCTCCTCGATCCTTCTCTGGAGAGCGACACCAATAATTGAAGACAGATCCTCCCATTGCTCTGGGAGGCCGCCCCCCAGGTACTCCAGTATGGGGGAGGCGGAGTCCATTATAGCAGACATGCAAATGTCCAGACAGGGCGGTGGCGCGGACATATAGCCTTTCCCGCACTTTTCAGCAGAAGGCGCCAATTTTTACCACCAAACAAAGTATGAAGATGACGCAGAAATAAATCCAGGCAAGCTAAGCGGCCATCTTGAGCAAAATCGCTGTCAATTCACTGACAGCAAGCTGTGGCTTTACAACAGTAAAACAGTCCATAAAAAGCACAGTTTCACACCGCAAATTATTACAGTTCTTTGGCCCAGCAATTTTTAATAAAGCAATTAGGGCTTGGTCACTTTTAGGAAAATAACGGAACACAGTTTTTGTATCCGCAATGGCGCAGGAATGATCGTATCCTGTTCGTGACGCCAATTTATGCAGCACGCCAGACCTGCAGGGTATAGTGACAGTGAGGTCACGGTTATGGGCAATCGAGGGTTACTCACTTTTTGGAGGAGAACCCTGGGCAGGCATGCGGCAGTGAATGAGAGGTAGACACAAGTTCCTCTGGGGCACACTCTGTATGGAGAGACCTGGCCTGATGTTGTGTGAGGTGCCCTAGATGTTGCAGGTGTTTTGAGTGCCAGAGGCAAGGTCCCTTTAAGGTTCATGACGCCAGTGCCTGTAACGGTGGCACACCGATTTGTAGGAGGATTAATAGAGTACACAGTTGGTAAACCAAACGTTGCTTTACTTGGTGAAACAGTCCAACTTTTTACAATCAGTTGCAGTGGTATATAATGCAGTCCTTTACAATACAAAATGCACAGCAGGTTTACTTCACAGCAGGTTTCAATCTTGCAAGATACTTGGAGGGCAAACAGTTAATGCTTTGCAGTGCAATGCTGCTCTATCCCCACAGCTATTCTAGCTGGCTGGATCCCAAGGCCCGGATGCCTAATTGCTGGCTTAAATCCTTGGTATAAAATCCTTCCTCCAGTATTGGCACTTGCTTAAGGTTACAATACCTTCTTTTCCTAGCTGTCTTCACTGCTGCATTTGAAAGGTGGCTGCAGGTTTCTCCCAGGAGGTGCTGTCCTACTACTGGGGTATCTCAACTGTGTTGGCTGGATGACTGGTCTCCAGGCAGGCTGTACTCTTCCTAGCCTCCTAGGGCAACTAGAAACCAGGACTATCTAGCTGCATGTCAGGTGGAGGCTCTCAGCATATCTCGGGCTGGTGCCTTCTCACTTCTGTCTCCACAGACTCCTGACTATGAACTAACTCCTCCCTGTCTGGGCCTGGACATTTATACTAGGGGCTCCCTTTCTCCCTCTAGTGCCTAGGATGCCTAACTACACCCTAATAGGCCTGCTATGCATGACACAGGGGAAAACATTGCATGTAAAAGCACATAGAAAATACATTAACATACATGGTCAAATATAATATTACTGTCTTTTGTGAGCAGGAGTAACACGTGAACCAATTGAACCTTGTGTAGTGCCGACGCCTACCTAGTGGGACACTACATAGATAAGAATATTATCCCCTTACAAACATAGACAGACACAAGCGGGACCCTAAATACGCGTATCCCGCAGGGAGGTGGGTCACGCTAGGTTAGGCCCCATGGGCAGACCCTTGTTAAATATGTGTGTACCCCAGGTGTCAAGGGGAACCACGCGTGATGGTGAAGATTAACGTCAACGTCCTGTGTATCAATGTAAGGACCAGGACGGTGCCTTATGTGGGTAAGAAAGCAAGGAAAGATCTTACCGGTAAAGAGTCATAGGCAGCGTTATTCACCGAGCTCAAGAAGTCGCTTGAAATGGTGGTCTTTTCCAGCGCATAAATTCTGAGTAAGGTGTCCTTTGAGGAGGGGTCTTCAGGGAGTCGGTCATACGGTCAGTCGGTCGTAGAGAGCTGCAGGGAGGTAAACTGTCCCTGTTGTACCCTACTTGACCTATTGAGACCCTAGTGCCCTAACACGGGATCCGTGCCCCACAAGGGGTGGTCCCGTCCAGCACCTCACCCTGGTCTAAGGTCCCTGTAAGACCCTGCCGGAGTGATTTGAAGGACACCTGGTAATAAAACCGTAAATGTAATGGATGGGTATGTTCACCTGGTCCTACGCGTTTCATCAATTGAACATACCTATGGGTAAGTCATAATAAACCCCATGAATAGTCAGGGGACAGGGGGTATCACTAATGGTAGCTGTCCTCAACAGCACAGTGTAGATAATGTATTGCTGAGCAGGCAGGGGGGCAGACTAAATTAGGCCACTAGTGGTACGTGGCATATTTTCACTAAGGCCGACCTCAACTGCAGAGAATAAATAGACCAGGGCTAGCCAACCTGTGGCTCTCCAGCTGTTGCAAAACTACAACTCCCAGCATGCCCAGACAGCCTACAACTATCAGCCTACAGCATGGCATGGTGGGAATTGTAGTTTTACAACAGCTGGAGAGCAGCAGGTTGGCTAGCCCTGAAATAGACTAATACTAAGCAGTTGAGAGGGAGGCGCAGACTGTCTCAGACCACTCAATGATATGTGGTGTGGTTTTGCTGTGTACCTGGAGTGCGTATGGCAATATCCAGGGGTACCTGTAACACACAAAAGAATACAAGGGAACACCCTCTAAACCAATGTCTTATGGTGATTGTAATACACTAATTATAATGCACCTGCTGAGGGGCCAGCAAGTGATGCGCCAGCAAGCATATAAAGACTCTAATAGTGTAAACTGTGTCTACTTACATTCAGCCTAGGATGCATGTGGCAATCATCTAGCTGGACCGGCGTCAGACAGGATGTGTCCTGCCGGCAGTGTAGCGTCTGTCAGCGTTGTTTGGCGCGCTGATTCTATTTCAAAGGAAGGGGGAGGCGGAGATTAGTCCACGCATGCGCGCGCATGTGACGAACAGGCATCACGTGTTGCGGCACATGTCACGTGAGCGCCCGTCAGAGGTCAGGTGAGCGCAGGAACTGTCCTACTATTATCAGTGTCCGTCGATACTTGCACCCTGCTATTGCAGGGCAACCTATAGCGATCGGCAGGTGCAGAGTGTGCGGATACACAGTGGGCAGATACAACACATCGCTCAGTTGGGCTGAGTGGGAGGAGCTGGACAATGTGTCAGTATCCAGCTACTACAGAACCACTCGCATATAAGCTTAAGAGCGGGGGGTCATGGTCACAGACCCTCCACTGAAGGACAACATAGTGGACATTAAAAGGCAGGGAAAACCACAGCAACTAGGGGGGCCATGATAAGGAGTGAGTGAGTTACAGACTCCCAACCCACATGAAGAGGTAATAAATAAACATATTTGGAAGGTGCATGGAATTGATCTTATGTGTGCAGTGAAACATAATGGTGAGCACCCGACAGCATATGGAGGGTGATAAGAGACTGGGGGGGTATTCCCTAAGCCCCTTTGCCACCGAGTTAATAAGGGGGTCATGGCCCCTTTAAGGTTGAGTAGTAAGGGAGTATGGTAGGAGTTAATGGAAAGCTCCCATGATCCAGTGGGATAAGGGGCGGTGCTGATGGGCTATATATGCTTGGGAGTGAGCTTCCCACTTCCTCTTGACGGCGGATGAGCTGGTTTGAGGTACCCCTTCGCCGCTGTCATGTCCGCAGGAGATTTGGCCCTGAGGGACTCCCTCCTGGCGCGTTTTCAGGAGGAAGGAGAGGGATGGCTGCGGGCCTTCCTGGGGAGCCTGCATTCCCCTTTGCCTTCCCCTACTCCGGCCCCTCTGCCTGTTGCTGTTACTGAGCTGGCGGTTCCTGCTGCCAGCTCTGCCTGTCTTTTGGGGGATCGGCGGTCCGCGCGGCTTGGCCATAGCCCCCCTGCCCCTTTCGCTTCTAGTAGCGGCGGTCCCCGGGGCTCTCTCAGGTCTGGGGATCGCTTACCTGATTCTTCCGGGCGCCGTGGCAGGCCGGGCCACTCCGGCGAATGGAGAGATGGTGGGCGGGCTCGGCACAGTGCCGTAGCTCCTCCCCTTCCTCTGTTTCCCGGAAGTGGTTTGGCTGCTGGCGGCGCGCTGGGTACAGGATTAGTTATGGGAGCCCGGGAAAGCGCAATGGGGGAAGAATTACCCCCTACACCCCCCTCGTCTCAATTATTGCCCCCCCCGGCAGGGGTGAGCGTGGCGTGAGCAGGGGTGAGCGTGATTACCGCAGGCGTCCGTCCCGTCGCCATGCTAGGGCACGAGGGAGTCGTAGACGCTCCAGATCCTCCAGGTGGCGTTCCCCCTCATCTTCGGAGTTGTCATCGGGCGCATCTGAGGAGTCTGGTAGAGTTTCAAGGAGTAGGAGATTGAGGCCAGCTCCAAGCTGTACTTCCAGGGCTCCGAGCCTGGTTCATCCTTTGATTCAAAGTCAGGCGGTTTCCGTGGTGGTTCCTAATGTTCCGGTTGGTGAGTTTCAATTTGCTGGGGCCTGGGGGGAAAGTGGGTCTGTGGCGGGAATGGAATCGCTTATGCGGGCTTTACTAGATAAATTACAGGATTCCCCAGCCCCAGTTGCTGGTCAGAAATCTCCTTCCTCAGTGGGTGCGGGTATACATAAGGAGTCTTTTTTCTGTGGGGTTAGTCCTTTGGGTTCACATGTGGAGGAGGCGGTTAAAGAGAAGATCTGGACTAATCAGTACGTGGACATATGGTCCCTTATATCTGTTGATCAGCATACTGTTGACAGGGAGCGCAGGGTGCTTGATAAACCGTATGAACGTAGGCCGAAGGTATCGAAAACTATTGGGAATTGGCTTCAGGCGTTTGCGGTTTTGGGTTGCATCATGGGGCAGCGGCACCCGGAGCGATGTTCAGAGTTGTTCGTTTATGTTGATACTGTTTATAGTGCTTACAAGTCCCATGGGGGCAACGCATGGTGGCGGTATGATGAGGAGTTTAGGAGGCGCCTCGCCCTTCAGCCTGGCGTTGGTTGGGGAGTAAAAGCGACTGATGTATGGCTGCGGCTCATGTTGTCTCAGAGACAACATCCCTTTCAAAGCGCGGCCGCCGGTGCAGGCCAGGTCCATGCAGCGGTGGCCGTTAGACGCCCAGGAGTGTGCTGGTTGTTCAATGAGGGGAACTGCAAGTACGCAGGCTTATGCAGGTTCAAGCATGAATGCTCTGTGTGTGGAGGCTCCCATGCTGGGAATAGGTGTTCTGGACAGACAGCCAGACTTAGTAAGTTTCAGGCCCAAGGTGAGGGGAAGGACCCCGGTGAGCGTGGACGCGATGTCCCCGTGGCTAGACAGGTACCCCGATAGACAGGCGTCTTGTCAGATTCGTTCTGGTTTTTCGGTGGGTTTCTTTATCCCGTTTGTTCTTAACCGGTCCCCTGTTTTTAGTGATAACCTGAGGTCTGCCCGGGATCACCCTGGGGTGTTGAGGAATAAGTTGGCTAAGGAGGTCGAGTTAGGTAGGATTGAGGGTCCGTTCTCTTCAATCCCTTTCCCTAACCTACGGGTGTCTCCATGGGGTGTGGTTCCAAAAAAGGAGGTTGGGAAGTTTCGTTTGATTCATCATTTGTCCCATCCTAAGGGCTCCTCGGTGAATGATGCGATTTTGCAGGAGGAGGCATCAGTTTCGTACGTTTCATTTGACAGGGTGGTTTCTTTGGTTAGGGATGCAGGTATAGGGGCCCTTTTAGCTAAATCTGACATTGAGTCGGCTTTTAGGCTTCTTCCTGTTCATCCTGATTGTTTCCACTTGTTGGGTGGTTGTTGGGAGGGGCAATTTTATTATGACACTTGTTTGCCGATGGGATGCTCCATATCGTGTCATTATTTTGAGTTGTTTAGTTCCTTTTTGGAATGGGTGGTGAGGTTTGAATCTGGTATGTCATCTGTGATACACTATCTAGATGACTTCTTGTTTGTTTCCACCAGTGAAGGGGGGGGGTTGCAGGTACTTGTTGTCGTTGTTTTTGTCCCTGATGGGACAGTTTGGAGTTCCTATCTCGGCTGAGAAGACGGAGAGTCCGGTCACGTGTTTGTCCTTTTTGGGGATCGAAAATGATACGGTGGCTATGGTTTTTCGGTTGCCTGGGGACAAGTTAGAGAGAGTATTGGAGTTAATAGAAGGCTTTATGGTAGTTAAGAAGGTAACGCTAAAACAGCTGCAGTCTCTTTTGGGGTTGTTGTGTTTTGCATGCCGAGTCATGCCTATGGGCCGTGTTTTTTCTCGTCGGTTGTCATTGGCCACAAAAGGGGTGTCCTCCCCGGGTCATCATATCAGGTTGACTAAGTCCCTTAAGGCGGACCTGGGCGTTTGGCGTTCCTTTTTGTCGAGATATAATGGTCATACTTGTTATATTTCCAAGGAAATCGTGAGCTCGGAGTTGTCGTTGTGGTCGGATGCGGCTGGGTCGTGTGGTTTCGGTACCATATTGGGCAATGAATGGTGTTCGGCTCCTTGGCCGGAGTTGTGGAGGGAGTGTGGTTTGTGCAAGAATTTGACGCTATTGGAACTGTTCCCTATTGTTGTGGCAGTTGAGATTTGGGGGGAGCGATTGGCCAATAAACACGTGTGTTTTTGGTCTGATAATCTGGGAGTCGTACAGGTGATCAATCGTTTGTCTTCCTCTTCCCTTCCGGTGTTGGCGTTAGTTCGTCATCTGGTTTTGCGCTGCCTGGACTATAACATTTACTTTCGGGCCCGTCATGTTCCGGGGGTAGATAATAGTGTCGCTGATGCTCTCTCTCGGTTTCATTGGCAGGTATTCCGGGAACTTCATCCGGAGGCGGACGAATGTGGCAAGGAGTGTCCTCTGTTCCTGTGGAGCCTGGTGGACAGCTAATGTCACTTATCAGCTGATCGGTTGCGCCAGCTACGTGGCAATCTCATGGTAAGGCCTGGGCTGAGTGGTTGCCGATGGTGGGTTCTAGGGATGTGTCTTCCCGTGACGATATCCGGCTAGAGGTCACGGTGGAATGGTTGCTCCGTTTGCACTCTTCAGGTGTGTCTTCCCTGGTTGCGCTGCGGCGGCTGTCGGGTGTGGCTTTCTTTTTTAAGTTGTGTAGTTGGTCGGATGTAACGAAACACTTTGTGATTCGGCAGGCCATGCGGGGCTGGCGTAAGGCGTATGTGGCGCGTGAGTCGCGGCGCCTGTTGTCATTTTATTTGCTGTTTGCGCTGGCGTTTGTAGGTCTGCTTATGAGGAATCTCTTTTTGCTGCCAGTTTCAGTGTTGCGTTCTTTGGTGCTTTGCGTGTTGGGGAATTATTCGCCCCTTCGCTTAGGAAGGCGGGTGGTTTGTTGGTGCAGGATGTGGTGTTAGCCAATGACGCCCTGCGCATCAGGGTTAGACGGTCTAAGACGGATCAATATGGTCACGGGGCGTGGATCCCGCTTCTCCCTGTTCAGGGTTCTGTCTGCCCGGTGAGGTTGGTGGGGGAATTCATGAACAGGCGTCGCGAGGGTTCTAACTTCTTTTCACATGAGGATGGGACTCCGGTGACTAAGTTTCAGTTTACGGCTGTTTTTAGACGGTGTCTTGCGGAGGTTGGGGTGGATCCGAGTGAATTTGGTACCCATTCGTTCCGCATTGGGGCGGCTACTGAGGTTGCTAGAGCGGGTTTGCCGGAAGCGGAGATTATGCGTATTGGTCGCTGGCGTTCATCTTGCTTTGCGCGATATGTCCGGCCGGATTTGCTGCTTTAAAAAAAAAAAAAAAACATGATAATGGTGGTAGTAGAGTAATGAATGTATTGAATAGTGTCACGTTAATGTTTCGCTTTCTTCATTATAAGCAGGGTCAGGTTTGTGGTTCTTCTCTAACGTTGTTATCTTTTCAGGTGCCGAGCGTCCAGCAGTTTGGATTGTTGGACACTCCTACGTATTTTGGGCTGCACAGCGGGCTGAATGTCGGCCTGGCGGGCGCAATCTTGGATTCCGGAATGTGGACGTCCTGTGGAGAGGTGTTCGGGGCCTACGATGGTCTCAATTGCTCACGGAGGTGGTTGAGATTGGTATACGTTCAGTGGGCCCGGTGATATTGGTGATCCATGCCGGGGGTAATGACCTATGCCATTTACGGGTTGCGGAATTGTTGACGCTTATGCGTTCGGATGTGGAACGTTTTCCGTCATTTTTTAGGGAAATGGTCCTAGTATGGTCAGAAATTGTCCCGAGGGTGGTGTGGCACGGGGCCCGGGATAGTGAGGCGTTAGAAAAAGGCAGGCGTACGGTGAACGCACGGATCTCCCGGTTTGTGCGTTCCAAGGGGTCAGTGGTTGTTCGCCATAGGCAGCTGGAGGATGACAACCGGGCTTTAATGAGGCCGGATGGTGTTCATCTTAATGAAATCGGTCTAGATATATTCCTATCGGGTATCCAGGATGGAATTGAGCAGGCCATGTTTTTGCTGGGTGGTGGTCGGAGCCACGTGTAGGCACGAGTCTCCTCCGTGGCGGTATATAACTCGGTATGGAGTTGGTTATGGCACAAGGCAGACTTGCCCGCTGGAAGTCCAGCGGCTGGCATACTGCGCCATTTACAGTTATGGTGTTATCGTTAAATAAAGTAAGCTGTGGCCGATCATCACCCAGCATTAAAAGTAAAATGGTTGTCGGTCTCTTATTTAAGGTAAGGGGTTGTGAATAGGCCTGACCGGGTGGCCCATCCCCTAGTGGGGTAATTCCTATTTACCAACAGTCTGGTGAGCACCCGACAGCATATGGAGGGTGATAAGAGACTGGGGGGGTATTCCCTAAGCCCCTTTGCCCCCGAGTTAATAAGGGGGTCATGGCCCCTTTAAGGTTGAGTAGTAAGGGAGTATGGTAGGAGTTAATGGAAAGCTCCCATGATCCAGTGGGATAAGGGGCGGTGCTGATGGGCTATATATGCTTGGGAGTGAGCTTCCCACTTCCTCTTGACGGCGGATGAGCTGGTTTCCCTCCCGCCCTCCCCGTGGTGAGCAGTGCTTTGGTAGGATTGCATCCGTTTGTTCCTCAAGCGAGGTATTCTTTTGTTAAAAAATAAATAAATTTAAAAAATAATAATAATAATAATAAAGTTATTTATGATATGAGAATAAGTCACAGCTGGCGGTATATAACTCAGTATGGAGTTGGTTATGGCACAAGGCAGACTTGCCCGCTAAAAGTCCAGCGGCTGGCATACTGCGCCATTTACAGTTATGGTGTTATCGTTAAATAAAGTAAGCTGTGGCCGATCATCACCCAGCATTAAAAGTAAAATGGTTGTCGGTCTCTTATTTAAGGTAAGGGGTTGTGAATAGGCCTGACCGGGTGGCCCATTCCCTAGTGGGGTAATTCCTATTTACCAACAGTCTACACTTGTCAGGGGGGTGTGAATGGACTTTTTTAGAGCGATACAATGGCATTCATTCCCCCCAGACCTGCTAAAGCTGGTGCAGGCTGGAGGGAATGAGATGAAAATCCAGAGCATCACCCCATTAGAGGAAGCAACCAAATTGTAGCTGGTCATTAAGGCCATGGGGGTTGGTGGTATTCAATTTGAAAATCCACCAACATTCCCGTTGGAGTATACGCCTGTCCCAGTCTCCTCCACGTTGAGGTTTCGGGACGTGCTCGATGCCCATAAATGTCACAGCTGAGGTACGGCCACCGTGGTCAGTGTGGATATGCCTCGCCACTGGGGTATCTCTATCATTGCGTATGTCCCCAATGTGTTCCCCCATGCGCTTGCGTAGTTCCCTGCGGGTTTTACCCACATAACGCTTGCTGCATTCACAGGTGAGAAGGTAGATAACGCCTGTGGTGCGGCAGTTAATAAAGTCACGTATGTGATGGGCATTACCCGCAGGGTCCAGCGCAAAGGATTTGCCTTGGGTGAGACGACTGTAGAAACTGCAGTGTCCACATTTGTAGCAGCCTCTAACCGGGCTATCCAGTCTGGTGGGCTATAGTGGCTGTTTACCAGCCGATCCCTTAGATTGGTCCCTCTCCTGAAAGTCACAGAGGGATGGGGGCTTAAAACTGCGGCTAGATCAGGGTCCATGAGGAGAGTCTCCCAGTTACAGCCTAAAATCTCCCTTATTCTGGTAGCTGCTGAATCAAAGGTCCCTATAACCCATATCATTTTCTGAGGGTCAGTTCCTGGGTGCGTGGTGAGGTGTAAGAGGGTGGTACGCGTCTCCGCCCGTGACCTTTGATAGGCCCTTTTTAGTGACTTATCAGGGTAACCCCGTTCGCGGAAGCGCCTTCTCAGATTGTCTGCCTGGCGCTTGAACTCCCCTTGTTCGGAGCAGTTTAGTTTCAGCCTTAGATATTGCCCAACCGGTATACCCCGCTTCAGCGGGGTGGGATGGCAACTATCCCACCTGAGTAGGGAGTTCATTGCCGTGGATTTACGGTAGATGGTGGTCTGTAGGCCACCACTGGATATAGAGATATCCAGGAACGGAAGGTGATCACGTACAATTATGGAGGTGAACCTAAGATTAAAAGTGTTGTGATTAAGTTCTTCGACAAACCTCGTGAAGTTGTCCTCTGGCCCGCTCCACAGAATGAATGTCATCTATGTAGCGGGACCGGAGGACAATTGTACTCAGAGTACCGTCCAGGTACGTCACCAAAGACCACTGTCTCTTCCCACCAGCCCAGGAGGAGGTTCACATAGGATGGCGCACACGAACTGCCCATCGCGGTGCTCCTGAGCTGATGGTAAATGTGGCCGTCAAATAGAAAAAAGTTGCTGCGAAGAACAAAATTCAATAGGTTCAGAACCAAGTTATTGTGTGCGGAGAACTGTTGGCCCCTCGCTCTCAGGAAATGTGCAGCGGCTTCAAGCCCCTTTTCGTGCGGAATCGATCGATGCCAGGAACCAGTGCGGCTCAATGTATATGTTCTCTAATTTAGTAAGCATATCCCCTGTGTCCTTCACATAGGAAGGTAGTGATTGTACAAAGGGGCAAAGTATGTGGTCCACATAAATGCCAATGTTCTGTGAAAGGTTCCCCACTCCTGAGACAATGGGGCGCCCCTTAATATGCAAGGTGTCCTTGTGGACTTTGGGTAGGCAATAAAACGTTGCCGTAACTGGGTGGAGGGGGATAGAGAAACTCAAGTTCATCAGCACTGATTAACTTATCAGATTTTGCTTTTGTTAAAATTTGTAACAGCTCTCTCTGAAATCTAGGAGTGGGATCAGAGGGCAGAATTTCATACCCCTGGCTATCATTGAGAATCACTAGACACATGTCCCTGTAGGTTGGAGTATTCATAACGACCATGTTGCCCCCTTTGTCCGAGGGTTTAATCGTTATTTGTTTATCTTTTTCCAAAACTTGTATCGCACACCTCTCTTCCCTACTGCAATTGAACCTCATGGAGGTAGAGTCCATGGTAGAGAGTTCAGAAAGAGTATGTTTTAGAAAGACGTCGATGCTATGGGTGGCATTTTAGTGCTTCTATTTTTAAGGCCCGTAAAGGGACCTATGCCTTTGGGGTTACTAGGCACACTGTCCAAATTATACAGGAAACGAACATCACCAAGGATCTCCACCGGTATCCCCAGCTCACGACTTTCTTTTTTGTCTTTTAGCTTAAAGTGCTTATGCCACTTTAGCTTGCGGGCAAAGAGGTGGAGATCCTTGGTCCAGCAAAACAAATCAAATCTTGTGGTGGGTACAAACGACAGGCCACGTCTGAGAATCTTGATCTCAGTTTGAGTCAAGGGACGGGATGACAAATTGATAACCAGCTTGTCATCGGTTAGCACTGTTATGTTGGCGGGGGTTGATTGTTGAGACTCCGCAGTGGGGAGTGCGTCCCCTGATCTAAAAAAGATGAAGAGGAGGATCACTTCTGGTTAGCAATGGCTGGACTTTTTCATAGTAGGCATAAAACCGCTGAGGACAGAACAAGGGTACAAAATGTTTAAATGGAAGGGGGTGGGAGCTGAATACCGCCCGGGAACCAGCAAAGGGGCATCTGCTCACACTCACCGACTCTTCATCATTATCCAGCACGAAAGCAGCAACTTGTTGAGTAGAGGTCTTGTGGGTTCTTAAACCGATCACACATAGTTTTTCACCTTAGTACTCATGGTGAATCCTCTCATCCCACTCTCCCACCTGCAAGGAGAAGAAGACATGAGGAGCGACGAATGGTGAAAAATAACCCCACATACTGAACCAGAAAAGCGGCTTACAGTCATGTTTTGGACTACCCCCGGTCGCTGAAGATGCTTCAAGACAAGAAGGCACTCTAGGTAAAGGATAATTTCAGTTTGCTGATAGGAGGCTGCGCAGTTCGCCCGGGCTTAGGCTATGCACTTCAGGAACATGCTCTTGGCGTCCCTGAGGACTGCTCGGCGTTTTTTGGCTCAAGGCCGTGTACCTAAGACAAGGGGAGAAAGAAGACCAGAGAAGTTAGGTACTCACCAACAGAGAGTGGGGGAGGACCAACAAATGACTCCACCATCCCAGTCCTACCACTGGCTCCACATTCACCTCTTGTCGAGGTCTCTTAAAAGCCCCTTGGACAGGATCTTTTGGATGTCTTCGGTGACGGTGAGGAAGAACTTGCACTTCTTGGAAAGGTTGGTGGAACGCATATTGTACTTTTACGAACCGCCGGATAAGCTGGATGCAGTTGAGCCAAGTCTGGTGAGAGAGCTTGGCTTCTATGAGCTTGTCAAAGTAAGAGCGAACCTTCTCAATGTCGCTGACAAAGTCCAGGCAGGCATGTTGTGGGTTCATAAAGTATAGGAACCGGGCAACCGCATCCACCTCCTGCCTGTGATTGTTCAGGCCCAGCGTAGACTTCAGGTAATTGGAGTAAGGCTTCAACAGAGGATCCCCAGCGGGATGACGGTTGTACAGCCCAGCGTCCTGCATCCTCTTCCGTGCAGCACCTTTCCCTGTGGTTTTCAAAGTCCTAGAGGCAGGGGAAGAGGATGATGAGAAAGAGGAAACAGTCACGGTACAACCATGAAAGTCAAGGTTCACCACCGAGGGTTGTGTACCCACCTGGGAGTGCATTGAAAGAAATTATCATCGCAGGGGGCGTGGCCAAAAGCCGAACAGGGAGGAAGCGTCTACCCAGAGCTCCTGCGATCGAAAGTCTATCCCAAGACATCCAGGCAATATAAAGGCTATAAGACGCCCCAAACCTGCCTTGTTAGACTACATATGTCAGCCTGATCTTTTTAAGCCCTTTCTCGGACTTATAAAGCACAGACAGCCGGAAATCCATCTGCGGCCTATCCAGAGCACCGAGCTTCGCACTCAATTTGCAGTCACCGTCCGCACGGCGGCCCGTGCTAACCTGACAACAGGGTCGGCTACAAGGGGTAATATATTTACATTTAGTCTTAGACTATTGATTGCCTACTCTTGACACGTGCATTTTTATTATTGCAAATGTTATATAAGTTAAAAATTCACTTTTATTATTTATTTATTTATTTAATAAACTGGGAACTATCTTATCTAACCTAGTGATTTAAAACTGTCATCATTTGACCCTATGAGTGCTGTATAGTTGTATACTTTTTTTACCTATTAGCTTGTGTTGCTAGTTTTGCAGTGGCAGTGAGTTTTTGTATATAGTCTGTGACTATTATATACACCTGCTGGGTTTATGGTGATGGGACGTTGCCTCCTATACTTGCTCACTGGCTTTGCGACGTCTATGCTCTCTGGTGCATTATTGTAGCCATTTGCTCTATTGGTTACTTTTGCAATAGCGATGTCAATACATTTGTTGCTATTGCTGCCTGATGTTTGTCTGGTGATACCTAATTGACGGCGCAGAGGATCGCTATACTGCCTGTTAGCTACTCGGTAGCTCGCACTCTATTAGTGGGTCTCCTGAGATCTAAAATACTAGTCACTGCCCCCCAACATGTTTCGCCATATACATGGCGTCTTCAGGGGATCGGGCAGTCTGCGCAGAGATCGGCGTTCCTGGTTGTATTTATTACCTCCTACTCTGATGACGTACTGGATGGGTAGCGAATAGCCTTGTTTCTCACAAGTTGGACCATTGTTACATGTAATCCGATTGGCTATGTGCTTCGCTCCGTCCTCACGTCAGTGGTCGCGCGATATGTCTTACTTCCCGCGCATGTCTAGACACTTAGTGGTTTTTTCTACTTCTCTGTTTACATCTGGTCCTTATGCCGGTATTCGGCGAACATTCGCCGGTGACACGCATGTCAGTGGACTTGTTGTAATGCCGATCTATAAGTGACCTGACTGAGTTTAGAGATATTTAAATTCTTAGTTAATTTTATTATTAATCATGGGTGTATCTGGCATTAATTTTCGCTCACACTTTCAGATCTATATGTTGGTTCATACTTTCTATTGTATTCTTTTAGATATATGGGGCGATCCCTGCACAATACTGTGCATATCTCCCTCTTGATGATCTCAGTTGTTAATTGTGCTATTGCTACATTTTTTAAAACCTTTTATTGATGTACCTTGTTGTTAATCTTTTATTTATTTATTAATAGTCTGACTGATGTTTTTTTCCCCTTTTGATTAGTTATTTTATTTTAATATTTTTTCTATGTTTTTTCTCTCTCTCTTTTCATATTTATTTTCCAGGTAGGTTCATCTTCTGGATCCATTGGGAGGTAATAAACTACTTTTTGTTGATTTTTTTTATTTATTATTATTAATATGTTTATTTTTATTTTTATTCCTTTATTTTTGTATCGAATATTTGTATTTAGCTTTTTTTCGCCTCTACTCTGGTATTGAATTTCATTAGGTTCGATTCGTTCTTATTGTGTTATTGCTTTTTGCTTTTACTTATCATATTTCACAGGAAAGATGCATATGTAAATCCTTCATTGAGGCCTTGTGGTGAAAGGCTTTTAAGTCTATATATCCAGCGAGTTTCCTCCTGCTGTAATTTCCTGTCTATATCACCTTGTCTTGGGCCTGGTTTAATTTTTGTTATTCCCCATATTTTTAAGTTATCACTTTTGCCATTATGTTCAGCTTGTATATGCCGTGATAGGGTGGTGTCTGTTTTTAGATTGATCTCACTTAGATGTTTTGATATTCTTCTCCGTAACTCTTGTACGGTTTTGCCTACGTATATTTTGGGGCAACTACATTGTATCGCATACACCACTCCTGTTGTTTTACAGTTTATGTAGTGTGTAATTTTATACTTTTTTTGGTCAGCTGGGTTTGTAAATTCTTTACACATTTGCATTTTACTGCAGAATTGGCAACTGCCACATGGGTAGGACCCTTTAGTGGTTAGCCAGGTGGTTTTTTCCAGTGATAGAGAACAGCTCGTACATAGCCATTTTCAGTGGAAATCTCCAAGATTAGATCCTCTTCTGTAGGTAATAGTAGGATATTCTGTGATCACACTTTTAATATCTTCATCTAATCTCAGAATATTCCAATACTTTCTGAGAATCTTGCTCACTTCTTGGTGTTTAATATCGTATGTGCCTATACAGCGTACTATTTTTCGGGGGCTTGCTTCCCTTTTGTCTTGTAAAAGATCATTCCTGTCTTTTTCTTTTGCCTTCCGATATGCCTTGTGGAGTACTTTTTTGGGATATCCTCGTTCCAAGAATTTTTGATATAATACTTTAATTTCTTGTTCAAAACCTTCCTCAGTAGAACAGTTTCTTTTGGCTCTAAAATACTGGCCTACGGGAATTCCTCTTTTTAGAGGTGTAGGGTGGTAACTTGACCAGTGGAGGAGGCTGTTACTTGACGTGGGTTTTCTATAGATCTCTGTTATTACTGCTCCATCATCCGAGAGTCTGAGAGTTACATCCAGAAAATTGAGTTGATTTTTATTATTTTTCTCCAGTGAATTTTAGACCAATAGTGTTAATGTTGAGAATTTTAACAAATTCATGAAATTTTTCTGGTGTGTCTTCCCACAATATTATGACGTCGTCAATATAACGTCCCCAATATGTGATGTGTTTAGTGAATTGACTGTGTGCTTCATTAAACACTATTCGTTCCTCCCACCACCCTAAAAATAAATTTGTGAAATTTGGTGCGCATTTTCGTGCCCATTGCGGTGCCTGTGGTCTGCAAATAATATTCACCATCAAAAATAAAATAATTGTGAGTGAGTAAAAATCCTAAAAGTGACAAAACAAAATCATTGTGCTCTTTGTACTGGATGCCTCTTGTATCTAAGTAGTATTTTACAGCATCTATACCTTTTAGAATGCAGTATGCTAGTGTATAGCGCCTCTACGTCAAGGCTTGCTAGGGATGTTCCTTTTTCCACATGAATGTGCTGTAATTTGATCAATACATCTTTAGTGTCTTTTAGATGTGATGTTTGACTAGGGACAAATGGGGATATTACCTCATCGACATAGCCACTTATCCCTTCACATAGACTCTGATTTCCAGATACGATGGGTCTTCCTGGAACTGGATGTCGTTTTTTTATGTATCTTAGGGATCGCATAAAAAGTGGCAAGTACTGGGTTTGAATTGTACATTACTTTGTACTCTTCTTTGGTAATTAGGTTTTTTTCTTTTGCCTGTTGTAAAATACCTTTCAGTTCTTGTACAAATTTTATGGTGGGATTGCTCTGTAATTTCTTGTAGGTATTTTTATCTTTTAAAAGATCCATGACCATTCTTTTATACTCTGATTTTTCCATTATTACTATGTTGCCCCCTTTGTCTGCTGGTTTTATTTCCAGATTTTTGCTTTCTATCAATTCATGTAGAGCCTTCTTTTCTTTTGGTTAGGTTACTACCTATTTGTGACTTATGTCCTTTAATTGTTTGTAGTTCTATAGTAACTAGGTCTACGAAAGTCTGTATGTTATTATATTTTGTAAAAGGTGGTGTAAATCTAGACTGGGGGGTCATAGTAGAGAATGGAGGTTTAGGTACTTGCACTTGTCCTAAATGTTCTTGCTGTAATTCTTCTAATATTCTGATTGCTTCTTGTTCACATCTCATTATTTCCTGGGTATCTTTTTCTTTGTTCTTAAACTCTTTGTGCAGTGCTAATTTTCTAGCGAACAGATTTATATCTTTTGCCCATGTGAAGCAATCAAAATAAGGTGCTGGTGTATAGGATAGGCCCTTTTGTATAAGTTTTTCATGTTCCGAATCTAGAATGATGTTTGATAAATTAATTATTTGCATGTCAGTTGTTTTATAGGGAAGTGCTATGTCTTCGGTTGATATCCCCATTTGTCCCGGTCCCTCAACTGTGTTCCTGAGGCTAAAAAAGACAAGGAAGCTGAGGATGGAGATGGTAAGCAAGGAGCTGTATTTGATGTTCCTATAGGT
This sequence comes from Bufo bufo, assembly GCF_905171765.1. Taxonomy (NCBI): domain Eukaryota; kingdom Metazoa; phylum Chordata; class Amphibia; order Anura; family Bufonidae; genus Bufo; species Bufo bufo. Next base: position 6,381,303 of record NC_053390.1, read on the forward strand.
GCTTGTGTTACCACATATGGGAAAGATGGAGCTGATGAGAATAGTGATGGAACTATTTCTGTAGTTTTCCCTACATTTATAGCTGGTCCTCTCTCTGGATTGGGTACTGTTTGTCCTCCAGGTTTGCTTTGTGGATTGTTTGCCCATTTTGATCCACTATTATAGTTGTATTTTTTCTGGTACTGTCCAAATCTGTTTTTCGCTTTTCTTTTTTTACCTGGTTGTGAAGGATTGGATCCTGAGTCGGATTCTGATATTTCTGACTCTGAAATGTCTGTATACTGTATCTGCTTGCGGTAATTAAAATTGCCGCTTCTATAGCTGGTATTTTTTCTCGTATATATATTGCCTGACTCAAAATCTTTTCTATCACGATTATATTTGTGGTGTTTTCTCTCTTTGATTTCTCCTTGTAAGCTTTCTATATTTTTTTGTAGATTGGTTTCCAGTTGGGTATACTCAGGATGAGTTTGGAATATTTTTATATCAGCTACTTCTTTTTCTAATTGTTGAGAGATTTTTTGCACTTCTTTTTTTTCGTAATCTAGCAAATACATTTGCATGCGCAATGAATTTTCAGTTAACAGGGTTTCCCACTCCTTTATAAATTCTGGATCTTCTTGGTGTGAGTTAGGCGTTATATTTATGCGTATGCCTCTGTATACAATTTTCTGTTGTATATATGTATCCAGGCTCCTTACTTCCCAAATAGCTCGTACATAACTTTTGTATGTTTTGTTAAGTTCTTTAAATGCTTGGTTTATATCCAAGATGTTAATTGGTAGGTTTTCAGTGGAAAACACTTGATTGGCTTCTGCTAGTGATATTTGTGTAGAAGGGTGACTTGATAAAAAACCGGCCATACTTTGATTAATATTTAACATCTATTTTATTCCTGTTTTTTGTATATATGTGAAGGGTACTGTTTTTAGGGTTTGCCCCTATATTTCATATTTTTATTTACACTTATTTGTACCCAGCTGGTGTAGAGGCATTTGTAATATATTTACATTTAGTCTTAGACTATTGATTGCCTACTCTTGACACGTGCATTTTTATTACTGCAAATGTTATATTATATAAGTTAAAAATTCACTTTTATTATTTATTTAATAAACTGGGAACTATCTTATCTAACCTAGTGATTTAAAACTGTCATCATTTGACCCTATGAGTGCTGTATAGTTGTATACTTTTTTTTACCTATTAGCTTGTGTTGCTAGTTTTGCAGTGGCAGTGAGTTTTTGTATATAGTCTGTGACTATTATATACACCTGCTGGGTTTATGGTGATGGGACGTTGCCTCCTATACTTGCTCACTGGCTTTGCGACGTCTATGCTCTCTGGTGCATTATTGTAGCCATTTGCTCTATTGGTTACTTTTGCAATAGCGATGTCAATACATTTGTTGCTATTGCTGCCTGATGTTTGTCTGGTGATACCTAATTGACGGCGCAGAGTAGTATGAACTAATATATAGATCTGAAAGTGTGAGCGAAAATTAATGCCAGATACACCCATGATTAATAATAAAATTAACTAAGAATTTAAATATCTCTAAACTCAGTCAGGTCACTTATAGATCGGCATTACAACAAGTTCACTGACATGCGTGTCACCGGCGAATGTTCGCGCGAATACCGGCATAAGGACCAGATGTAAACAGAGAAGTAGAAAAAACCACTAAGTGTCTAGACATGCGCGGGAAGTAAGACATATCGCGCGACCACTGACGTGAGGACGGAGCAAAGCACATAGCCAATCGGATTACATGTAACAATGGTCCAACTTGTGAGAAACAAGGCTATTCGCTACCCATCCAGTACGTCATCAGAGTAGGAGGTAATAAATACAACCAGGAACGCCGATCTCTGCGCAGACTGCCCGATCCCCTGAAGACGCCATGTATATGGCGAAACATGTTGGGGGGCAGTGACTAGTATTTTAGATCTCAGGAGACCCACTAATAGAGTGCGAGCTACCGAGTAGCTAACAGGCAGTATAGCGATCCTCTGCGCCGTCAATTAGGTATCACCAGACAAACATCAGGCAGCAATAGCAACAAATGTATTGACATCGCTATTGCAAAAGTAACCAATAGAGCAAATGGCTACAATAATGCACCAGAGAGCATAGACGTCGCAAAGCCAGTGAGCAAGTATAGGAGGCAACGTCCCATCACCATAAACCCAGCAGGTGTATATAATAGTCACAGACTATATACAAAAACTCACTGCCACTGCAAAACTAGCAACACAAGCTAATAGGTAAAAAAAGTATACAACTATACAGCACTCATAGGGTCAAATGATGACAGTTTTAAATCACTAGGTTAGATAAGATAGTTCCCAGTTTATTAAATAAATAAATAAATAATAAAAGTGAATTTTTAACTTATATAATATAACATTTGCAATAATAAAAATGCACGTGTCAAGAGTAGGCAATCAATAGTCTAAGACTAAATGTAAATATATTACAAATGCCTCTACACCAGCAGGGTACAAATAAGTGTAAATAAAAAAAGGCTACAAGAAGTACACTCTGTAACAGAGGAGAACGCAACACCCTCTACTTGCCTTGCTGACCCAGGCAACACGCCGCCCTTGGGACATTTTCACTGCATCGAGGCCTGCAACTGGTTAACCTTAAGGGCCTCAGAGCCGAAATGGCTATTACTCCAGTGGGACTTGAGTTACACCCTATAGCCCTGAACACCTTCCGATCTCAACCAAACGGGTGATATAAACATTCTCAGCCAAACGATCGCAGCACAGCCCGTGCTCAAGATTTGATGCGACACGGCAGTGGTCCGGAGCAACATGCTTCCATTATTTCCCCCTGAGCGCTTCACCGCAAAGAAACCAGAGTGATCTAACTCAAATTTCAAACCACAAATTGGAATATACAAGATCTGCAGTCACTCTCCTTTGCACCCCCCCCCCCATCCATCCTTTCCTCCATACTACCACCTGTCTCCTGTAATTTATTTGGATTTTCAAAAGAAGATCTATCTTTGAAGCTATTTAAAGGGCCAGAGACCCAATTTTTCTTACGTGGTAAACAACACCATTACAACTTTGTAAGCTAATACAGCTATCTAAGAAGCTCTGCAACACCTTAACACCCACAAGTGGACAATAACACACTTAAAGTTCATACCAACTGATCCACTGACTTTTAAAGTCTGATAGCCAGCGAAGGCTTGACTATGTACTAACTGTCACATACCACTTGATACAGGCACAGGTGTCACAACTTATAAAGTGGTCTCAGACACAAGCACCTATGGTAAAAGTAGGAAGATACAGAGGCACCAGCCAAGAATACCATAACCCTGCAAAACTTCCACATCTGTCTCAACCAGGTCTGGACAAATTCATAATGAAGAAATCTCATTCTTCCTCAGGGGAACAAGTCTCTAATCCCAAAGGAGCTGTACCGAAAACAACAACACGCGCACAAGAAGACAGTGAATATGAAGATGTCACAGAACCCATAGCTGAACTCCCATTATCCATATCCTTCATCTCCAGAGCTTTGTCAGATGCACTAAACCCAGTACTGGAGGAACTGTCCGAAATCAAAAGAAAAATGAGACAGATTGGTAACAGAGTCGAATTTCTTGAAACCACCCAAACTGCCATTACTAACTATACTAAACAAGCTTCTGAAGCTCTCTCTAAATACCAACAACACATCAACCATCTTCATGATTACATAGAAGACCAAGATAACAGAGGCAGGAGGAATAATATCCGCTTCCATGGAATTCCTGAATCCGTTGCAAATGAAGCAATACCAAAAGCAGTAGAGGAGATCTGCAGGTCTCTGTTAGAAGATAACACATCTAACTCTATAAACGAAAACCTGGTGAGCCTCCAAGAGACGTAATTTGCAAACTTTTGAACTTTGCTCAGAAAGAGGCAATAATGAAAAAAGCCAGAGAAATGGAACGTATTGAATACGAAGATGCAACAATTCAACTCTTCAAAGACATAGCGCCTCTAACCCTAAATAAAAGACGAATGTTGAAACCTCTAACAGATTATTTAAGACACAAGAGAATTGCCTTTTAGATGGTTGTTCCCTTTTGGCATGCTAATAACCTGGAGAGAGAAAAGATACACCATAAGAACACCAAAGGACCTACCACATGTCCTCGCTGCCTTGGAAATTATGGATATAGACATCCCAGACTGGTCTATTACTACAGATGTCCTCATACCACCAGAGGTCTCACCCCCCACCACATGGGAAACTGTCTTTTCCAGCAAAGCCCAGAAGAACAAGAGAAGACAAGGGAAGACGTCTTATTGCAGATGAGGATTGAAGCCATCCAAGATAGCTGTCTTGATATTTTTCTCCTTTAAGGGGTATTATTGTGATAACCGGACCTTCTCCTCCCTCACTCGCAATGGGGATGGACATCAGGTCTTAATGGTCTTGTACATAAAGGTTCGGACCGCGCGTATCATAAATATACGGTATAAAACTGATTCTTTTTTCTTCCTTCCTTCAAAAAGTGGAAGAAAAAAGAATCTGTTTTATACCGTATATTTATGATACGCGCGGTCCGAACCTTTATGTACATTCTTTAAAAGTGTAATCTACCCCACAACACTCCTCGGACCTGCAGCAGTTTTTTGCAGACTGGTGATTAAGTATTTTTATATATCTTAATGGTCTTCATCTGCAGCACGAGATCCTTCCTTCCCATTTTCCTGTCCTCCTCCCCCTCCCATCCCTCTCATTTACCCTTTCTTCCATACCTCCCCTGCCTCCACAGCCTAACTTAACAAATTGTCTTATTCATTTACATAAGTTGTAGGTTGGACACTCCTGCTGCACATCCAGATCATCCCCTTGGACACCTGGAAAGGCCCACCTTTCTTGTAATACTGTTACTCTTTAGATTAATAGTAGTTAGTATAAATACATAACACCACCTGTGCCGTACATGGACACTTTGTTTTTAGGTCTCCTTTTCTGACCTATAAAAAATCCTATGTTCCCACACATTCTCACATAGGAGATATGTCCTTCTGGGAATGGTTGCTAAATTCACTGTTATTGACTAATCCTTATATTGTTTTTTACTTATTTAGACTGGTTTTATCTTATCCTTCTTCCTCACCTACTCCTTTACCCAAAGTACCATCGTATGATCTCAGACCACGAGACTATTTATCTAGAACACGCTGGAGTACCTCATTAATGAGTAATATAATAGCACACGACCTCATACCCACATCTCCTCATGGCAGAACTTAAGGTAGCTACCTATAATGTTAGAGGCTTTAAGTCTCCTATGAAGAGAAGTCAAATCATTAATCAACTAAATAAGGAGAAGACCAACATAATATTCCTACAAGAAACCCACTTTAAACATAAAACACCAGAGCTATCTAGGACCAAATACAACCTCTGGTTCCATAACTCTTCGTCAGCCTCTAATAAATCTGGAACCAGCATAGGGATCCACAGAAATACAGACTTCCTACATATACATACTATGTCAGATGAGGAAGGGAGATATTTAATGGTTAAAGGGAGAATTAACACTCAATTATATACTTTAGTCAATATTTATGCCCCCAACATAGCACAAAAAAAATGGTTTGATAAATTCTGGCTAGAGTTTGAATCCTTCCGAGAAGGGTTAGTCATAGCAGCGGGAGACCTCAACATGACCCTTAACCCACGTGTAGATTTCTCAACAGGTAAATCAGCAATCCCAAATAGATCCTTGACATCCATAAAAAGATCCTTACACAAAAGCTCCCTGGTAGATGTGTGGAGAGCACTCAACCCAAAAGAAAAAGACTTTACTCATTTCTCAGCCCCACACAAATCTTACCAAAGATTAGACTACATCTTCCTCTGCACAGAAATTAAAATAGGTCCCCTTATACATTCAGATCATGCACCAGTGTTCCTCACTTTCAAACCCCTAACTCTTCACCTAAGTACTTTAACTGGCATCTGAATGAAACATTACTTAGCTCCACAGATATACAATCAGCCATAAATAAAAAACTAAAAGATTATTTCATAGTCAATAATCAAGGAGAGACATCCCCACAATTTGTGTGGGAAGCACACAAAGCAGTAGTCAGGGGAGAGTTTATCTCTCTTGCATCAAACTTAAGCAAAGAAAGGCAAAAAAAGACAAATGAACTACTCTCCAAGATCTCTAAGCTAGAGTGCTCCCACAAACGTCTTAAGAGAAGTGACATCTTAGATAATGTCAATATAGCTAGAGAGGAGTTGAAGACTCATAGTTTTGCTGAATGGGCATTGAGATATCTAGCATTGAAACAAAAATTCTTTGCTCATGGCAACAGATCCTCCAAATTCATGCTAGCGTTATTACGCCAACAAAAATTTAAATCTAGGATCATGACTATTAAGACGTGTGGAGAACAACTACTTAGAGATGACACTTCCATTGCTCAGGCTTTCCATGACTTCTACTCAGAACTTTACAATATTAACGCAGCAGAGACGGACAAGACTAAACAGGAAAAGAACAAACGTGCTAAAACTAAAAAAAACTAAAACTACCGACTATTAACGCAGATCAAAAACTCAGATTATGCGCACCAATATCTGATAAGGAGGCCATGGATACCGTGAAAACAATCGCCAAAGGGAAGTCCCCAGGCCCGGACGGCCTCCCAGCCATATATTACACGACTTTCAAAGATATACTTGTCCCTCATATGGTCCAAGTATATAATGCAGCATTGGAAGGAACACTTTTTGCCCCCCAAACACTGAGCGCCCATATTACGCTGATCCCCAAACCCCCTGCTCTAGTTACAGACCCATTTATTTATTGAATCTAGATCTTAAAATCTATGCTAGAATTCTCTCAGCCAGAATAAAACCCCTGCTTCAATACTTAATTCACCCAGACCAATCAGGTTTTGTCCTAGGCAGAGAAGGAAAAGATGGTATGTACAAAATTATTAATGCTATCACTCTTGCCAAATGTAGTAAAACCCCTATTGTACTGCTTGGGACAGATGCTGAGAAAGCGTTTGATAGAGTGGCTTGGCTATTTATCACTAATATCCTGCAAAAATTTGGATTCCCAATTACATTCATTAAAGCAATCTTTTCAATGTACGCTTCTCCTTGCGCCTACGTAAAAGTGAAAGACACTCTGTCCCGAGCGGTACATATCAATAATGGAACTAGGCAAGGCTGCCCATTATCCCCTTTATTATTTATTCTATCAATGGAACCCCTGTTACAATCTATAAGGCAAAATCCCGTAATTAAAGGTCTAAGCTTTTGTGACTTGGAGATAAAACAAGCTGCATATGCAGATGACCTTTTGATGGTTGTCTCAAATCCCAAACAAGCCTTTCCCCATATAATTGATACCTTAGACAGGTTTGGGGAAATATCCAATTTTAAAATTAATATCTTGAAGTCACAAGCGATGGGCATACTTTATTCCCATAAAGCTCTCAAATACCTAGAGAAAGGCTCCCCCTTTCAATGGACCAAAAGTTCCATGAAATTTTTGGGAGTTAATATCCCCCCTGACCTCAACAAGTTATATAACTTAAACTTCACTCCACTTCTTAATTCCCTAACAAATATGCTGAGTTCTTGGAAACCCACCTTTATATCATGGCTAGGACGCAAAAATATGTTCAACACCCTAATCCTACCTAAACTTACCTACCTCATACAGGTGCTCCCAATCAAACTCCCGAAACATTTCCTAAAAACTTTCAAGAAAATATGCTCCAATTACATCTGGGGCAATATAAAACCAAGGATCTCCCATAAAATTCTTCAACTACCTATAACCAAAGGAGGGATAGGCCTTCCTTCTTTAGATAGATTTATCACAGCTGTCCACCTTAGTAGAATTATTGATTGGGTGAGACACCCAAAACACAAAATTTGGATCACACTAGAAAAAGAAATAACCAGATACCCACTAAGAGGTCTAGTCTTTACAAATCCACAAAATACTCCCACTATAAATAAAGACAACATTCTAGTCCATGCCACATTATCCACCTGGAAATCAAAGTCCCTGAGAGACGTTTGCTCAAAATTTCCCTCTCACTTACGAAACCTTAGTGACTGCCTTATCACAATAGGTGAAGGCTATACAACCTTACCAACACAAATACATAATAGCAATTTAGCTCGAGCAGACCTTTTAGACCCAGATAGGGGCATATTAAATTTACAAACTATGAGGGAAAGGTTCGGAACATCTCAACTCAATAGCCTTCATCACAACAATATATCAAAATCCCTTAAACTGGCTATGTCACGAGATTTCTAAATGGGGGAACCCTCATGGTTTGAAAAACTAATATCTCAGTCACAGACACCTAAAAAACTTATACACACTATATGTAAGAATCTACTTCAAAATGAAACCCCAAGCTCCTTATACTTTTTAAGAGAATGGGAAAGAGATTTAAATATCAAATTCACAAGTGAAGATATCAAAGCTATATTACTATCATCCAAATTATCCTCAAGATGCTCCAACATTCAAGAAAACACTTATAAAGTAATATCCAGGTGGTACCTTACACCTGTCAGATTAAGCCAGATGTATAGTACCGCATCGGATTTGTGTTGGAGATGCCTCAAAGAGAGGGGCACCTTCCTGCATAACTAGTGGACATGCCCACTTGTACAAACATTTTGGACCAAGGTTTTTGACTATCAACTACATCCTAAATAAAAAAGATAATATGAGGATCATCAGTTGTTCAGAGGTTGTCCTGCTAAACATTATACCAAACTCACTGAAGTTCGGGTCGAGTTTGGATCCCGAACATTTCCGGGAAGTTCGGCCGAACTTCTCGAACCCGAACATCCAGGTGTTCGCTCAACTCTAAACAGCTCTAAACAGTGCCTAAATTAGTATATGGAAATCTACACTGCGTGCAGAATTATTGGGCAAATGAGTATTTTGACCACGTCATCCTCTTTATGCATGTTGTCTTACTCCAAGCTGTATAGGCTCGAAAGCCTACTACCAATTAAGCATATTAGGTGATGTGTATCTCTGTAATGAGAAGGGGTGTGGTCTAATGACATCAACACCCTATATTAGGTGTGCATAATTATTAGGCAACTTCCTTTCCTTTGGCAAAATGGGTCAAAAGAAGGACTTGACAGGCTCAGAAAAGTCAAAAATAGTGAGATATCTTGCAGAGGGATGCAGCACTCTTAAAATTGCAAAGCTTCTGAAGCGTGATCATCGAACAATCAAGCGTTTCATTCAAAATAGTCAACAGGGTCGCAAGAAGCGTGTGGAAAAACCAAGGCGCAAAATAACTGCCCATGAACTGAGAAAAGTCAAGCGTGCAGCTGCCAAGATGCCACTTGCCACCAGTTTGGCCATATTTCAGAGCTGCAACATCACTGGAGTGCCCAAAAGCACAAGGTGTGCAATACTCAGAGACATGGCCAAGGTAAGAAAGGCTGAAAGACGACCACCACTGAACAAGACACACAAGCTGAAACGTCAAGACTGGGCCAAGAAATATCTCAAGACTGATTTTTCTAAGGTTTTATGGACTGATGAAATGAGAGTGAGTCTGGATGGGTCCGTGGCTGGATTGGTAAAGGGCAGAGAGCTCCAGTCCGACTCAGACGCCAGCAAGGTGGAGGTGGAGTGCTGGTTTGGGCTGGTATCATCAAAGATGAGCTTGTGGGGCCTTTTCGGGTTGAGGATGGAGTCAAGCTCAACTCCCAGTCCTACTGCCAGTTTCTGAAAGACACCTTCTTCAAGCAGTGGTACAGGAAGAAGTCTGCATCCTTCAAGAAAAACATGATTTTCATGCAGGACAATGCTCCATCACACGCGTCCAAGTACTCCACAGCGTGGCTGGCAAGAAAGGGTATAAAAGAAGAAAATCTAATGACATGGCCTCCTTGTTCACCTGATCTGAACCCCATTGAGAACCTGTGGTCCATCATCAAATGTGAGATTTACAAGGAGGGAAAACAGTACACCTCTCTGAACAGTGTCTGGGAGGCTGTGGTTGCTGCTGCATGCAATGTTGATGGTGAACAGATCAAAACACTGACAGAATCCATGGATGGCAGGCTTTTGAGTGTCCTTGCAAAGAAAGGTGGCTATATTGGTCACTGATTTGTTTTTGTTTTGTTTTTGAATGTCAGAAATGTATATTTGTGAATGTTGAGATGTTATATTGGTTTCACTGGTAAAAATAAATAATTGAAATGGGTATATATTTGTTTTTTGTTAAGTTGCCTAATAATTATGCACAGTAATAGTCACCTGCACACACAGATATCCCCCTAAAATAGCTAAAACTAAAAACAAACTAAAAACTACTTCCAAAAATATTCAGCTTTGATATTGAGTTTTTTGGGTTCATTGAGAACATGGTTGTTGTTTAATAATAAAATTAATCCTCAAAAATACAACTTGCCTAATAATTCTGCACTCCCTGTAGTCTTCTCGCCACCTATCTGTAAGTGACTTTACCCCTCCTTCTATTAATAAAGTGACCATGACAACTAAATCAACTGTGAGTGAAGACGGACAGCAGATATTTAAAATGCGGCTGTGCAGACAGTATAACGATGACAGCCCAAAAATATAATATAACCAACATAATACCATCAAATAACCTCTGGTACGTCATACTACTTTTTAACTTAGTCCAGTTTTACCCATCTGTAACACTTGTTTTGTCATGTAATATAAACCCATAATGAGGCAAATCCACCGTGTGGATAATCAGAATCCCATGCAGATCCCTCCATATAGGATATTTTTTTATTTTATTTACCTTTGTTATGATTTATGAGTTGATTGTCTAAATTCTTAACATTCTGTGATTACAGGGGTTCCCGTTCCTCCTGTACAACAAACGCGTGAGGAGGAAGAGTCGGCGGAGCAGGCAGAGGTGGAGCAGCCTGGACCATCGCAACAAGGGGATTCCCCCCCCCCCCCACCTCCAGAAGAGGGGGACAAGGAGGTCTACACCCCCCATCAGGAGGGTAAATATGTGCACACAGCTATATAATTAAATATCCATACGATGTTTATAACAAAAAGGGCCTAAAATGATTTAAAAAAGCGAAAAGTAGAGAAATATATATATATTTTTTAAAGCAAAATAAATCTGTAATCTACATTAAAACCATAAAGTATCCAACTAGTTCACATTAAACATTACATAACTATAACCAAGTAATTCTGTGCTGTCTTTAATAAATACAAAATAAGAGTTGTGGTGGCTTGATACATTTTAATGGCCATAAAATAATAATTATGTCACATAGCGAGCTTCCAAGAACTGACCAGTCCCTTCATCTGTCGTATATACAATAAAAAGGGAGACATTGCGGAATGAATGGGCATTTGAAATATAAGATACAAACATATCAAAGACGATCATAATAAGTCCGTTATTATCTTGCAGATAAGGGGCTGAGTACGTATTATTGTCTTTAAAAGGGATTTTGGACACACTACAAAATCTAAATAGTCTTCTATAGACATAGTCGTGGCACCAGGTCTCTGAGATGCCATAAATTTAAACAAATTTTTGTCCTCAATTTGCATTCTAAAAATCTTATAGCTCTTTTGTATTAGAAGTTATATTTTAAGATGAGAACTTTAATGTGTTATTCATATTGACCATGGCCAACAGAAATGCTTAGCAACACGAAAGTGTAGATTGTTCTTTCATCTCAAAGAAACCAACTAAATACTATTATACTGTAATGAACTTGCATTAATTAACCCACTAAATAACATTATACAATATTGAAATACTAAATAAACAACTATATAATTTTCAAAACTGTAATTAAAAAAAAATTGGTTCTGTAAATGGACAGTGCTGTAACAAAAACTCCACACAAACCACTAACTGCCTTCATCATAATTGGAAGTCATTGTAATATTTTTTTTTATCCTAACAGTTAGGCCTCATGCACACGACCGTTGTGTGCACCCGTGGCCGTTGTGCCGTTTTCCGTTTTTTTTCGCGGACCCATTGACTTTCAATGGGTCCGTGGAAAAATCGGAAAATGCACCGTTTTGCAGCCGCATCCGTGATCCGTGTTTCTTGGCCGTGAAAAAAATAGGACCTGTCCTATTTTTTTCACGGCCAACGGTTCACAGACCCATTCAAGTCAATGGGTCCGTGAAAGAACACGGATGCACACAAGATTGGCATCCGTGTCCGTGATCCGTGGCCGTAGGTTAGTTTTTATACAGACGGATCCGAAGATCCGTCTGCATAAAAGCTTTTTCAAAGCTGAGTTTTCACTTCGTGAAAACTCAGAACCGACAATATATTCTAACACAGAAGCGTTCCCATGGTGATGGGGACGCTTCTAGTTAGAATACACTACAAACTGTGTACAAGACTGCCCCCTGCTGCCTGGCAGCACCCGATCTCTTACAGGGGGCCGTGATCAGCACAATTAACCCCTTCAGGTGCGGCACCTGAAGGGGTTAATTGTGCTGATCACGGCCTCCTGTAAGAGATCAGGGCTGCCAGGCAGCAGGGGGCAGACCCTCCCCTCCCCCTCCCCAGTTTGAATATTATTGGTGGCCAGTGCGGCCCCCCCCCCTCTATTGTAATAATAGGTTGGTGGCCAGTGCGGCCCCCCCCCTCCCTCTATTGTAATAATTCGTTGGTGGCACAGTGTGCGCCCCCCCCTCCTTCCCTCTATTGTAATAATTCGTTGGTGGCACAGTGTGCGCCCCCCTTCGGCCCCCCCTCCCTCTATAGCATTAACAACATTGGTGGCCAGTGTGCGGCCTCCCATCTCCCCCCCCCATCATTGGTGGCAGCGGAGTTCCGATCGGAGTCCCAGTTTAATCGCTGGGGCTCCGATCGGTAACCATGGCAACCAGGATGCTACTACAGTCCTGGTTGCCATGGTTACTTAGCAATAGTACAATAGTAGAAGATTCATACTTACCGGCTGCTGCGATGTTCGTGTCCGGCCGGGAGCTCCTCCTACTGGTAAGTGACAGGTCTGTGCGGCGCATTGCTAAATGAACTGTCACTTACCAGTAGGAGGAGCTCCCGGACGGACACGAACATCGCAGCTCCCAGGTAAGTATGAATCTTTTACTATTGTACTATTGCTAGTAACCCGCTGCCACCAATGATCGGGGGGGGGGAGATGGGAGGCCGCACACTGGCCACCAATGTTGTTAATGCTATAGAGGGAGGGGGGGCCGATGGGGGGCGCACACTGTGCCACCAACGATTTATTACAATAGAGGGAGGAAGGGGGGGGCGCACACTGTGCCACCAACGATTTATTACAATAGAGAGAGGAAGGGGGGGGCGCACTGTGCCACCAACGAATTATTACAATAGAGGGAGAAAGGGGGGGGGTGCCGCACTGGCCACCAATGATATTCAAACTGGGGAGGGGGGTCTGCCCCCTGCTGCCTGGCAGCCCTGATCTCTTACAGGGGGATATGATAGTACAATTAACCCCTTCAGGTGCGGCACCTGAGGGGTTAATTGTGCTGATCACGGCCCCCTGTAAGAGATCGGATGCTGTTAGGCAGCAGGGGGCAGTCATGTACACAGTTTGTAGTATATTCTAACTAGAAGCGTCCCCATCACCATGGGAACGCCTCTGTGTTAGAATATACTGTCGGAAATGAGGTTTCACGATCTAACGCATATCCGACAGTATATTCTAACATAGAGGCGTTCCCATGGTGATGGGGACGCTTCAAGTTAAAATATACCATCGGATTGGAGAAAACTCCGATCCGATGGTATAAAAGGGACTCCAGACTTTACATTGAAAGTCAATGGGGACGGATCCGTTTGAAATGGCACCATACTGTATTGTGTCAACGTCAAACGGATCCGTCCCCATTGACTTGCATTGTAATTCAGGACGGATCCGTTTGGCTCCGCACGGCCAGGCGGACACCAAAACGACTTTTTTTTCATGTCCGTGGATCCTCCAAAAATCGAGGAAGACCCACGGACGAAAAAACGATCACGGACCTACGGACCCCGTTTTTGCGGACCGTGAAAAAAAACGTTCGTGTGCATGAGGCCTTATTAGAAAACTTAAAAGGAGGCTCCTTGAGCATCGGAAATCGGAAGCCAAGGCAATGCTGGCTATAAAAGCAGAGAAAAAAAAATTAGGTCTACTTCAGGGTCGCTTACAGAGGCATCAGCGTCAGCTGGATGATGCATAAAAGAAGCTGGAGGAGCAGAGGAAGATCCAGAAAGAACTCCAAAGTTTGCCTTAGATTTTTTTTAATATATTTTACATACTTTCTATTTGAAAATAAATATTTTATTACGTTTAATCATTTGCTTTCGTATGTTTGATATTGTTATTTAATACATAAACTAGCTGTGGACCCCGCGTTGCTCGGGTATTTATTTATTGCAAATATATATTAAATAACAGTGACTTTTGCAATGGTCGCCCCTTTAACAGTAACTTTCACGGTGACCGGCCCTTTAACTGTGAACTCCACAGCGCCCGTCAGTTGGCAGTTAGGATTTAAGTTAAAGGCTGGAGGCAGGCTTGTATTGGCTAATGCAGGTGATATTTTGGGAATATCTCGGGAACGGTACGTCCTAGAGAGCTGAGACCCCCGCATTATTTCTTTCCAGGTAGCAAGGGATATTTATACCAAATTTTATTGAATTTGATGGTTGTGTTTTTGAGTTTTTGCGGAACATACACACATACATCCTTTTTTATATATAGATTTAAATTTATCAGGTTACAGGAAGGCCCCTTGAGTCCTAGTGCAAGTCATACGGATCAGGACAGACAGCAGCAGCAGGTTAAGGTAACAGTAGAGGGTACGGTCTACACTAAACTCAATATGATCAGGACAGACAGAAATTATGCTAACACAGAACAATATGAAAGAATGCGGTCAGACATTAGAACAGAACCAAATAAATATTTATTAACAAAATAACAAACATGCCTCTATGGCAACTTTTTAACTTTGTTATAAAGCATTAACATATTCCTCTTTTGTTTAAGGTGCTGTTTCTTAAACTTGGCCATCAGCCTCTGCATTTGGCGCATGCTGATTATGTTCCATTATTTTTTTTCAAAAACAGCAGTACTGTTAGGATTAGAAAATAAAATTATATTACTTGCAATTCAGATTACGTGGTATCGATATAGAATTATATTTCTATGTGCACAGATTTACCCTCTTGGCGGGGGTTGGTTACAACATCCTCTGGAGTGGTGGGGGGTTCTTGTGGAGGCTGGGAGGGTCCAGCGTCTTCCACTTCTTCTCCCACATTAGGTGTGTCAGTCACCTCATCCTGAAGCTCATGGGAGGGTCCTGGCTCATGAGCTTTCATAGGAGCCATCATATTGCCATCAGGTGGTGGAGGGGCCGCTACATCCTCTGAGGGTCCTGTCTGCTCTGTGGAATCCTCCTCATCTGTGGCGGAGACCTCCATCACCACCACATTTAGCGGATGTTTTTTCAGTTTTTGCGGTCCTCTCCTCTTTATGGTAGGAACAGGAACACCTGTAATCACTGAATATTATGGATTTTGACAATGAAATCATAAATCACAACAAAGTTAAAGATCCAGAAATTCATATACTGTATGGAGGGATCTGCATGGGATTATGATAAACCACAAAGTGTATTTGACTCTTTTTGGCGTTATCTAACATTTTAAACCAGTGTTCCAGATGTGTTAAACTAGCCAAATTTACAAGGCAGGATGAGGTAACACGGTATTTATTAGGAAAGTGTCCTTTACGGTATTGCGGCTGGATTATTGACTTTTAATCAAAACATGCAAATGTTCGGAAATTAGATAAGAGGTTACTGGATGTTGTTATAAAAGGTGGAGAAAGGAATCAATTTTAATATGCTATTTAAGCAGAATTTATCATTGGTATATTCAGTGTTAAAAAGCAGTCTTTCATTTAAAATCATCATTTTAGAAATAAAAGATAAAGATCTACCTTAAGCTTGCATTTCATTAGTGGTTGTAGCAGACTGCGTTTCAACTACAATGGATGTTTCATATGTACTGTTGAATGGATTTACAATGTTAGGTTTAATTACCTAATTAGTATGTAACCTGCTTAGCATTCGTCTGGTTGTGCGGTAGAAACACAATGACTACAATGGATGTCTGAAATGGATTGTTGATTATTAAATTACTTTGCAGACTGAGGGGAGAGGATGTGTGGCCTGTAACCAGTCTGGGATTAAACAATGGATAATTTTCTGTATGTGTTTGCCTTGCATGGTAGAGGGGCATAAAAGTAGGGGATGTGGCATTAAACATACTTTCAAGTGGTCTTAAACTTTTGATCAGGACTGTATATATATATAATCTATAATCCCATGCAAATTACGTGGGGGATGTATGAAATGGACGGGGCCTTTCAAATAAATACTGAATGATGCTTGCATTTTATGTATATATAAACATAAAGACATATATATATGTGTGTGTCTGTGAAACGTATCAAATCATCTGGTGAGATCATACATCTGTTTGTACGCGCTGTTTGCGCTGTTTGTATATATACACAATCTCAGCAAGGTAGAGATGTATGATGTAAGCGGATTATTTTGTACGTGTCACACCGGGTATTAAGTAATCATTTTTAAAGGGATGAAATACGGATCTAGTAGATTTAACACAGATCCTTTAGGAGAAGTGTTATTTAAACAAAATGCAATTAAATGCGTTACACTATTTTTTAACAATGGCTTTTGTTTCTAGATAACGCAATGAGTTAAGAGGTTGTGTGTTATCCCAACTACATCTGTACAGATTAGCAGAATAACTGAATATATACATTACATAGTGTTGTAAAGAGAGATACAAAAGTCATGTAAATATTGTACATGGACATAATCGTTCGCTCATCTCCTTTACAAGTTTGGGCCTAAACCTATTTATATCGCACCACTTCTTCTGTAGTTCAACATATTTGTGCCACAAGGAAAACTTCATAAATAACTCCGCACGTAGAGACCTTAGAATGGCGCGCTTCTCCACTCTCTTCTTGGTTAGGGCGTATCACCTCACCAACAAACGCTGAAATATAAAGATGCAAGCATATAATTCCAATTTTTTACATTCAAAATTTTAAAACATATGTCCTCAACAAACCTGCAAAAAGTAGTTATGTCTATAAAGGGGAAATATTAGATTGAATGTTAACGTTATAAAATCGGATTGTAATGCGATTCTATGTGTGTGGGGTCTGAGGGAGCAATCGGATATTGGCCGGCTAAGCTGCGATGTACTTGTCTAGTGAAGGGACGGTACGGTATTGGGTGTACAGCTGGTTTGCATCACCGTGGTGCACCCTGGGTAACGCTAAATGAAACAGCAAATACGGTGAGACAAAGAAAGCTCATGGACATAGAATATAATCTATATGTACACTCACCTAAAGAATTATTAGGAACACCATACTAATACGGTGTTGGACCCCCTTTTGCCTTCAGAACTGCCTTAATTCTATGTGGCATTGATTCCACAAGGTGCTGATAGCATTCTTTAGAAATGTTGGCCCATATTGATAGGATAGCATCTTGCAATTGATGGAGATTTGAGGGATGCACATCCAGGGCACGAAGCTCCCGTTCCACCACATCCCAAAGATGCTCTATTGGGTTGAGATCTGGTGACTGTGGGGCCATTTTAGTACAGTGAACTCATTGTCATGTTCAAGAAACCAATTTGAAATGATTCGAGCTTTGTTACATGGTGCATTATCCTGCTGGAAGTAGCCATCAGAGGATGGGTACATGGTGGTCATGAAGGGATGGACATGGTCAGAAACAATGCTCAGGTAGGCACTAAGGGGCCTAAAGTGTGCCCAGAAAACATCCCCCACACCATTACACCACCACCACCAGCCTGCACAGTGGTAACAAGGCATGATGGATACATAGAAACATAGAATGTGTCGGCAGATAAGAACCATTTGGCCCATCTAGTCTGCCCAATATACTGAATACTATGGATAGCCCGCGGCCCTATCTACATACATGTTCTCATTCTGTTTACGCCAAATTTGGACTCTACTATTTGAATGTCTCAACAGAAATCGAGACTCATCAGACCAGGCAACATTTTTCCAGTCTTCAACAGTCCAATTTTGGTGAGCTCGTGCAAATTGTAGCCTCTTTTTCCTATTTGTAGTGGAGATGAGTGGTACCCGGTGGGGTCTTCTGCTGTTGTAGCCCATCCGCCTCAAGGTTATGCGTGTTGTGGCTTCACAAATGCTTTGCTGCAGACCTCGGTTGTAACGAGTGGTTATTTCAGTCAACGTTGCTCTTCTATCAGTTTGAATCAGTCGGCCCATTCTCCTCTGACCTCTAGAATCCACAAGGCATTTTTGCCCACAGGACTGCCGCATACTGGATGTTTTTCCCTTTTCACACCATTCTTTGTAAACCCTAGAAATGGTTGTGCGTGAAAATCCCAGTAACTGAGCAGATTGTGAAATACTCAGACCGGCCCGTCTGGCACCCCCCTAAATGCATTGAAGCAACTGCCATGTGATTGGTTGACTAGATAATTGCATTAATGAGAAATAGAACAGGTGTTCTTAATAATTCTTTAGGTGAGTGTATATTGTGTGTGTGTGTGGTATATATTGAGTGACAGGAAAATGGACGTGCTATGTGCTGTGAATGTAATATAAATGTATCTGTTGTCCATACATACAGGCTACAAACATAGTGCTGTGAAGTAACAAGAATACTTATAGCAGTGCACAAATCTGTATTATCTATTTTTACCTTAAAAAAAAAAAAAAAATCATAAGAAAAAAAATATCTTATTCATATTGAAAATATTCGAATTTACGAATATTTCGATAGACTTGATCAACTTATAATAATCGTTCTGACATGCATGCGAAAGTACTGTAATATTACTTATGTCTACGATGATTTCATCCTCGGCTTTTACAAAGCGATGTCTTAGGATCTTTGCGGAGCACATTGTACTTGAGTGTCTGGAGTGGAGAGTCCAGTGAAAACAATTTATAGTCGCGATCTACATGAGGTGAGTCACCTCAGGTGACGTACTAGTGATGTCATGCGGTCGGGCACACGTATTAACCATTACGATTTTTCTGTTGTAATATTCGTGAACTCGAATATTATAACCGAGATTATTGGTTTAGAATAGAATAGGACGAATATTCTAAAAACGAATATACAGCAATATATTCTTTATTTCGAATATTCGTCATATTTGATCCATCTGAAAACGTGATTCCTTACAGCTTTAATTCAGTTGCTTGTGAGCCAATGATTCATTGACCCACAAGCAAGAAGCAAAGAGGAATCATATATTTTCAGATGAAAAAAAAAAAAAAACGAATATTCGATTTCGCGAATATATAGAACTATATTCGAAATATTCGCGAAATCTCGAAGTTGCGATATTCGAGAAAAAAATTCGATATTCGAATATTCGCGCTCAACACTAGTGAAGAAATGGTTAGCAGACAACAACATTAACGTTTTGGAGTGGCCCAACCAGAGTCCAGACTTGAATCAAATTGAGAATCTGTGGAGGGAGCTAAAGATCAGGGTGATGGCAAGAAGACCCTCCAACCTGAAAGATTTGGAGCTCATTGCTAAAGATGAATCGGCAAAAATACCTGTGGAGACCTGCAAAAAGCTTGTCTGCAATTATAGGAAGGGTTTGATTGCTGTAATAGCCAATAAAGGCTTTTCTATTGATAATTGAGAAGGGATTGAATAATTTTGGACTGGACACTTTTTTGCTCAAATGTAAATAAAACCTGAGAAATGTTTTTTTTTCCACAATAATGCCTCTTGTACATCGTCTTATTATCTTTTGGGAGACACCTATGTCATTTCCCGTCAAAAAATTACTTGCTGGTTGAATAAAGGTAACTTTAAGTCAAAATTTGCCAGAGGTATGAATAATTATGGGCAGCACTGTACATCGTTCACTAGGAGGAAAACTGCTAAATAAAAGTCTAATTCAAAATGTATTTTAGATGCCTTTAGGTCCATTTTGGTAATTTGTGTTTAAAATGTTTTAGCTCTGTAACGCCCCTTTATTTAACATTTACAAAATTAGAATTACATTAAAATTGAATGTCTAATAAAATGGTTATTTCACATGAACCTTAACAGAATAGTCCATTCGATCCAGCGCGCTGGGCCAGGAAACCCAGAGGTCGATGGATCGAAACCATCTTCTGCTAAGATTTTACTGGTAAATATTGATAGTCTTTTAATAGCTATTTACTACACATAAAAGATCTCATATTTTAAAATGGATTAATATCTGCGTGGGTTCGACTCCTGGTAATTCTTTAGTATTGCATCAAATGAAAGTCACGCTTTAATTAGTCCAGTTGTGCAGCTCCTTTGTCATCTGTTTGGGATTGTGTAATGCTTACAAGTGTCCTTAAACAGCTATTAGGATCTTTTGAACTTTATGATTGTTGTTCCAATAAAACATTTTGACCCTACTCAGCGGGGAGTCTAAGCTGTCCACTTATTTAAATGGCATTTAAGTTAAATGAAAAACATCTGTTTGTGCTTTTGCCACATTCTGACGGGTGGTCTGGCTATACTATGACTAGGCTTTTTCACACCCTGAATGATCTTATGTCTTTGGATTTTTATTTCTGGCAATGCATATATGCAAAGATTCAATGCCTTTATTCTGCATTTTGCAAGTGTTTTCACAATTTTTTTTTAAATGCTGTTTTCTTTTACAAATAGTTACACACAATAATACTGTTTTTTATACGATGAGGCAAGACATGCCGCAAATGTTGAATATCTGTGATAGATGCTGTGATCAAATAGGACAAAAAATATTTGCTATTGTCAATATTTATATTATTTTATTAAACAGGATCGTATATAATTTAACATAATTTCCTTACGAATCAAAATGATTTCTGCACTCTTAAATGATGTCTTAGGGCATGCCATTCGATTTTCATATTGTATCAGTGCCAGCCGAAGTAACTCAATTGGGTGAGCGTTAGGCTTCGTTCACATCACCGTTTGGCTTTCCGTTCTATTTGTAATCCGTTCTAAATAACGGAAATGATTACAATAACGGAAAGCCAATGGACATTAACTGACAACATATGTTCCATTAATTTAATGGATAGACCAAGCGGATCCGTTATAAAAACGGACATAATGTATCCGTTTGCATTCCGTTCTTATCCGTTTTTCATCTATTTCTGACGGATAATTTTTTTTTTTTTATCATTAGTTTCCTCCCACTTTCAGACAGTATATATACATGGATATGTCCCTGTACAATTTCTGTTCTGGCTGTTTAAGGATTGCAAGCTTGAAATGCTGCCGGCTGATCTGTTTTTTTCGTTGGATTATTTTATCCTAAGGATGAAATGGAAACAAAGGCAATTACAATCACAGAGAAGAAGATATTGGGTTCATCCAATAACCTCAGCATGATGCACAAGAGGAGTATTCTCCACTTTATATCAAGATCTTCGCCGTCACCCTGAATTTTTTTTGATTATCTACGTATGAGTGTGTCAAGCTTTGACCATCTTGTGCAGAAACTTCAACAACGTCTACGTCGAAGGAATACCAAATTCAGACGAAGCGTGTCACCAGAAGAACGCTTAATGGTTACCCTAAGGTAAATTTACTTTTACTCTCTATTTACTTTACTTTTTTTTCAAGAGCTTTGATATGATGTTCAAGCAAAAGTGTCTGTGACCCCTCCACTTTAACAGTAGACTGTCATGAGCTAGGGAGACCGTGGTATCACGTTGCGATGTTCTAATAATACTTTAAAATATAGTATTGATTTCTGGAGCAAACAGAGAACTTAATATTGTCTCTCCTTTCATTTTAGATTTCTTGCCACTGGTGAAAGTCTATCAAGTCTGCACTTCCAGTTTCGGTTGGGTAAATCGACCATTTCCTACATAGTACAAGGCACATGTAAAGCAATTATCCAATATAATCCTCTGCTTCGTGAGGATTATATTCCACATCCAACAACACAACAGTGGACAGAAATAGCGACCAAATTTTGTGAGATAACTCAATTTCCAACTGCCTAGGAGCCGTCTATGGGAAACACATTCGGATTTTAAAACCTCCGGGTAGTGGTTCATTGTTTTTTAACTATAAAAAATACTTCTCTGCAATTTTGATGGCTATTGCGGATGCGCAGTACAAATTTGTGGCTGTGGATATTGGGGCCTTCGGACGGACCAATGACTCTAAAGTCTAAAAGAACTCTAATATGGGACAAAGAGAATACTCTTGTAACTTTTAGTTTCCCCAATCCTCGTCCTTTACCTGGAACTACTGAACCTAACATGCCATTTGTGTTGATTGGCGATGAGGCCTTCCAAATGTCATTTAATCTGTTGAAGCCTTATGCAAGCCGTGGACTAAATGATTGTAAACAAATCTTTAATTACAGACTCACAAGGGCAAGACGTATGGTCGAATGTGCATTTGGTATACTGACCAACCGATGGAGAATATTCACCAGACCTATTCAATTGAAAACAGACTCTATTGACGATGTTATGAAAGCCTGTGTGATTCTGCATAACTATTGCCAAACACATGAACCATTGAGTTTTGAATCTGGGCCCTCAGTCTCAGACAATGCACAAGAAAATGCTACTGGTCCACGTTCAACCACGGCAGTTAACCGTTTGTGTGACAGCTTTGCTCAATATTTTACGTCCCCTGCTGGTTCAGTTACTTGGCAGGAACAAATGATCTAAACTACTCGTCCATGCTACAAGTTTATGATGCTGTGTGTGGGTGTGCCTGCGTCACTTGATTATAACATTTTTTACCCCATTATGTCTTTACAATACAGTGTTTTGGTGTTGCGTGTATACCCATCTATCTCAAATAATATTAACATACCATTTTGTTTTGTTAGTTTATAAAAAAAACAACTTCAAATATTTTTTACGTTAAAAGTTTACTCTTTGCATATAATAAAATTTGTTTTAAAACTTTTTCAGTAATATATTATTAAATATATAAAATAACAGTCCCCAAATGGGGAAAACAGTGTCGAAACTGCCTAACATGGGCAAACATGAGTTATTTCTTTTGGTGGTATCCACTTTATTGACCTTGGGGACTGCTGGAGCCTCTGTCAGGGTCGTGATACTCCATCAAGGCACTCATAAAAGTATCGGCAGATGTTGAATGTTGTGCAGGAGCCGGGGGCCGTGGAGTGTGTAGTGAATGACTGTCAGACACCTGAGATGAATGGGGTGAATGTGAAGTAGATGGAGTGGTAAAAGTGTGAGGAGTTGGAAAGAAAGAGGGAGAAACACTACCAGCAGTATAGTATATATAGCGAGAGATATTGTGGGCACCGTCCTTCCACCTGAGGTATGAGGGAACACAGTCCTGGCCTCCTCCGACCATATAAGAAAACGGGGTGCGAAGATTGAGCAGGATACAATTGAAAGCAAGATCAAAAAGATGCATCGCACTCACCATACATATTCATGTTCACGCTTCTTTATTGGTAATTGCAGCGTTACATTCAGGGGCAGACTCACATGGAGTAAAAGTTAACAGCGACGGCCGTTTCACAGTGTGACCGCTTCCTCCGGCTGTTTGATCCACTCTGTGAATCGTGTGTGCGCTGACCTATAGCGTCATAAGGGGGAGGGTTTAACTGACCCATCACTCAAAACCCCTGACCTCACACCAGCAGCGCACACCTGAAACACAGGCGCATCGATACATTAGTGCAAATTTAAAAACAAAAGTAGCAAAGGTAAAACACAAGTTATAACAGTTGCAAAGAGTTACAAAAGGTGACACAAAGTTAATATAAATAGCAGAAGTGACAATTAAGCCCTCTGGAGGTGAGCTGAGTAGAAAAATACCAAAATATAAAGATACAAAAATACAATAGGGATATGTGTATATGTATATGTACATGGCTACTATAGCCCTATAGTCAGTAATACATATGAACAAAGACACATATATAACGCATCCTATTCAATGAATACTGACAAATCATTGCGTTCATTGAGCCCTAAACACCCAGTAGCATCTGTTTTGATAATAAACCGGGCTTCCTTCTGGAGCAGAATACGGTGTCTATCGCCTCCCTGAGGCAATGGGGGAACATGCTCCAAACCCGCAAATCGCAGGGCACTTGCATTTCCTCCATGTTGGCACCGTATATGCTCAATTAGGCGAGTACGTCCCTTGCCTGTTTTTATTGAGTTACAGTGTTCTCGTATCCGCTCCATTAAGGATCTTTTGGTTTTTCCTATATAAATGGATCCGTACACGCAGATCAATGCATAAACTACATATGTTGTTCTGCAATTGATAAATTGGTGCACGCAATGCTCAAAACCTCCAAGAAAGAAATGGCGGCCCTGAAACATATAGCCGCACAGGGAGCAGTCACTGCATCGATAGTTGCCAACCGGCTTACCGAGTGACAACCAATCGCGCTGTTTCCGCTCGCTATAGCGGCTTCGCACCAAAATGTCCCTGAATGTGCGACATCTTCTGAAAGCTAGTATAGGTTTCTGATCTACAAATTCACCTAGATCTCCTTCTGTCTTCAAAATCTCCAATTCTTTAATATAGTTCTTTTTATACAATTAGCCATGGAACTATGCTTAAATACGAACACAAATCTGTCCTTTTTCTCTGCATCATTTTTCACCCCACTCCTTCTGCGTTTCATCAATGATCGCTGCGTGTGAACGCTTGCCCTTTCCAAAGCTATATCCAATTGCTCTGGCGGGTATCCGCGTTGAACCAATCTATCCCTCAGTTCATTCGCCTGTCTCAGGAAACTTACATCCTGGCTATTGATACGTCTAAGTCTTAAAAATTGTCCATAAGGGACTGACCTAGTTCGGCTACGCGGATGATAGCTCTCATGGTGTAGTAGGGTGTTGGTAGCAGTCGGTTTGCGATACCCTTTGGTATGTAGGGCACCATCTCCCACAACGACGCGAACGTCCAAGAACTCGATGGTCAACCCCCCAAAATTGAGGGTGAACATCATGTTCATGTCGTTCGCGTCGTTGAGATGGGCCACAAATTGCTTACACTGCTCCTGTGTCCCCGACCACACCATGAAGATATCATCCACGTAGCGCAAAAATAGACGTATATGACAGAGGAAAGGATTAGACGTCGAGAAGACAAATCTGTCCTCGAATCTCCCCAAAAATATGTTGGCGAAGGTACAAGAGACAGGTGTCCCCATGGCCGTCCCGTAAATTTGCCTGTACCACTGATCATTAAAGAGAAACGTATTGTTCTCCAAAATGAATAACAGTGATTCCTCTACAAATTCAGTAAATAAAGGGTTTCTCCCTGAATGTTCAATGAGTTCCAAAACCGCGTTTACACCTCCACGTTGTGCAATGCGGGTGTAAAGATTGACCACATCCAGGGACACCAAACTCCAACCATCCTGCCACTGAAAACCATCAAGGGCCAGGAGGAAGTCGTTGGTGTCACCAAGGTATGTGGGGAATCTAAATAAAATAGGACGCAGTAACCAATCTAGGTATCTCGACAAGGGTTCAGTCACTGACCCAACCCCCGACACTATAGGGCGTCCAGGGGGATGGGTCAGTGACTTGTGCACCTTAGGGAGAAAATACCAAGAGAGTCTGTTGGGGAAAAGGGGGACCAATTTATCAATAGTTGACCCATGGAGAACACCTGCCTCGATGTACCTCCGCAACAGATCCACCAATCTGGATCTGGTCTCAGGATCAGGATCCGAGGGTAGTTTCTCATAAGTAGAGACATCATTCAGCTGTCTCTCCGCCTCAGTAACATAAAAATCGCGGGACATTACAACAACATTACCCCCCTTGTCCGCCGGCTTGATAATGAGGTCTGAGTTCTGTAGCCATTGTATGGCAATGGATTGCCTTTTATTCAAATTCTCCTTCTCTTTCGGATATATTAAGGCTTTCGTGTCTCTCAGAATCCTCTTGTAAAAAAACATCAATTATCGAGCCGGCGGGCATAGGGGGGCAGAAGGAGGATGGAATACCTCCTCTGAAATCGCTGTGTGTGGCAACTGGTGCAGGATCAGGACTCAAATCTGTGTCTGCCAAGAATTCCAAGCAAGCTACTTCTTGTGTATTGAAGGGTTCAGAGATAGTGTACCCTAAGGTTTCTTTCGGTGTGGAGGTCGCGGATAAATCAATCCCTCATGGACCTCCACCGAATCACTATGATCTCCCCTATTGAATTAAAATGCTTATTTATTATGCATGCAAATTACAGTGCCAACAGAACCTCTGATGTTATCAACTCACCATAAGCCTGTTGTTGACGGGCAGTCAGATTCTCCCAGTTTTCCAATAGGGCTTTGAAAATTTCCGACCACAGACGCCGGGTTGCTATGTGGTCCGCATGAAGTCGCTGTGACAGGTCCCATAGTGCCGGTCTCTCCTCCACGAGATGGATGAGGAGTTCCTGGTCAAAATGGATGTTTGTTGGAACATCCTCATCCGATTGGCTTCTGGAACCCTATAGACAGTGATAACTATTAATGAAGTTTGATGTGAAACCGCCAACACTCCAGCTGTGGTGAAACTCTTCCAGGATGCACACTTCATAGGTGTTCTTGGAACATCATATGTAAGAATGGAATATGGTGTGAGTTGTAGTTTCACCACTACGGGAGTGGCAGAGATAGAACATCAATAACGGAAGCAAATATATACTCACAGTCCCACGGCGACCACGGGCATGACCTCCACAAAGAGATCTCTTTCCACGACCCCTAGGTACTGGGCCACGTGGTCTTGTTGCTGGAGGAGAAATGACTGCCTCCTCCTAAAGTTAATAGAAATGGTTTGAAATTATTGTGCTGTAAACTTTATTAGCGTCTCTTTCCATTGCTATTCAAGTATACCTGGCTTGGCTCCTGAGTACGTGTACTGCACACATCTGTTGAATGTTGTCTTTGGCTGGATTCCTATAAAACAATATAATTTTTTTTTTATCTAGTGTTGAAGTAGTATTTAGTATTAGGGTATAGTATGCCCCATTTTCTAAATACATACTGTCTCTATTTGGGAGTGTGTCCTCTCCGTTTCATCCTGTGACCCGCTAGATGATGATTGCTCCTGAAATATTGTGTGACAAAAATTTATGCTAATGCTATATGCCCAATACGACCATTTTTAAAGTGGAGGCACTGATCAGAAATTTCACGTAAACATGCGCAAAATGGAGTGCACGGGCTCTGTTCTTATGTATTATGAACCCATCGTGTGCAGTTAACAGTATGGTCACAGAGCCATAACATAGCACACACATGGTGGCTATGTCCATGGTATTCAATGGACAGATATGGCTGACATTCCTATATGCAAATATTTCATGCTATCCTGCAGCAATACATTTGGTAGGAACATGATTTTACACTTTTTTAAACTTGCATTAAACTTTTTACTTACTTTTTTTTTTACTAGAAATGCTTTCTGCAGTGGGATCTCATCTAGTAAGCTTTTAAAATGGTCGCTGGGAGGGTCAGGGGACGGTCACATGTCCTTTTTTCAGTCACTAGAGAACTTTTGCAGACAGAGGACTTTTCCATTTGAGCATGCTCCGAACTAAAAACGGAACATAATAACGGAGTGCATACAGGATCACATACAATGTACTCCGTTTCAATCCGTTACTCATTGACTACAATGCAAAAAGTAACGGATACGTTGGGAATCCGTTATTTAAGACGGGAGAAAAAGTCCTGCATGTAGGATTATTTTTTCCGTCTAAATTAACGTACAGATGACGGAATGTTGCCAAACGGAGTGTAACGGACAGTTTATGCAATCAATACAAGTGAATGGGATTTTAAACGGAGTCGTTATTTTCCGTTTTATGCATCCTCTGACGGAAGAATATAACGGAAAGCCGAACGGTGATGTGAACGAAGCCTTAGTTGGTTTTTCTACATTGGCAATATAAGGTGGAAAGTTTGGAGCTCTAGACTGCCATTCTGAACTTTGTGTTCCTTTGCATATTTTTAGCACATCCACCATAATGTCTTCCATAAAAGCAACAGATATTTTTTCGTAAACGTTGCGAACAATCCAACGTGTATTGCCTTTTGGAAAAAGAATTCTAGTGCGCTTGGCACCCTTTTCTTCAGTATTTTTTTTGGCTACCTTTTACAGTAGCTTGTGGTCTGCCAACATTGTGGTTGTGGGTTAGTGCAGCAAGTTTTGTTCTTGCCTCCATAGCATCTATACCAAAATGGATCCGCTTTGAACGAAATTTTAGTGCCAAACTATGAAAATTTTTTAATTGTCCTGTGTGGCAATTGTAAATCAAATGTGGCAGGTCTTTCTGTATTGCATCACTGGTTACAATTTTCTCAATGTTTTTATAAGCGGGATTTTCTTTTGAAAGCCCAAATATTTTCTCCTTAATTTACTTCTAGGGGACCGTGCCTGCACTGAGTGTACACTGTTCCGTGCCATTGGTGCTCGTCAACGATATGATGGAGCAATGAAAACCATTTTTCTTTAAGTAACTCCTGATCGTTTTGGCAGGTCTTGACACACCACCAAAAATGCAGGGCGATCTTATCCACCCACGGTGTTATTTCTTTGCAAAATTCCATTTTGGTTGCATTATGAAGTATTTTTTTTTATAGATTTTGCATAGTGCCAGACATCAAATTGGTGTTTAATAGTGGAATAGTCAGTACGCATTAGTTTTCGAATGCTTACATGTCGGTCAGAAGCAAAAAATTTTATATTCAATTCATATTCAGATTCCGTTAAGAACTAATAAAAAGAAAAGATGGGTGGATCTCACCTCGTCTGGGCGGGGTCCAACTGGGAAGGATGGTCCTGGCGATGGTTTAGCCGCGGACCAATGTCACCTCAGAATTGTACTCAGGATGAACTGTGTGCTCTTGATGACTTGTCTAAAAATAAGGGCATTGTCATCAAGCCATCGGATAAAGGTGGGAACACAGTCATCCTGAGTACAAAGGTTTATGAGGAAATCTGTGAGACTCTACTAGCCCCACGGGACTGTTATGAAATTCTACCAGGTGATCCAACTCCTGTGTATAAAAAAGAGTTAAAAAATATACTAGACAGGGCAAAATATGCCAAACTTATCAGTCAAGAAGAATATGAATTTATGTATCCAGCACACCCCCAAATTGCCACTTTTTACAGTCTTCCCAAAGTGCATAAAGGCTATAAGCCTTTAAAAGGGCGCCCGATCGTATCAGGCATTGATAGCCTGAGCCAAAACCTAGGCATATATATAGATAAGATTCTGGCACCATTCGTTCTCTCACTGTCATCCCATGTAAAAGACACTGGGGACCTCCTACGACAGTTGGAGGGCATACAGCTGGATGAGGGCTGCATTTTGGGTAGTGTGGATGTCGAAGCATTATACTCATCCATCCCACACAAGTGGGGCCTTCATGCTGTATCATATTTTCTATCATCTAGGGGGAGACACTTTCAGGCACATAGCGCCTTTGTATTAGAACTACTTGAATTCTCATTGGAGAGAAATTACTTTCTCTTCAATGGACGTTTCTTCCACCAGCTCAGGGGCACCGCGATGGGGAGCCCATGTGCCCCATCGTATGCTAATTTGTTCCTGGGCTGGTGGGAGAATACTATTGTATTCAGGGATGAATGCGCGATCGAGCTGCAGCACGTCCAAAAATGGGCTCGCTTTATTGATGATGTTTTTGTCATCTGGAAGGGAAGCATGGAGACCTTCTCGGCATGGGTTCGACAACTAAATCAGAACGAGATTGGCCTCCATTTTAGATCTGAATGTGACCCATCTAAACTTCCTTTCCTTGACATCACAATAAATCTAAACCATCAGGGATACCTGGAAACATCAATATACCGTAAGCCTACTTCGACCAATTCCCTCCTGAGGTGGGAAAGTAGCCATCCATACCCCGTCAGGAAGGGAATACCAAGAGGTCAGTACCTGCGTCTTAGACGAAATTGCTCTAAGCGCTCGGATTTCGTGAGACAGGCGGGCGATTTAAAAACCCGCTTTTTGGACCGCGGCTATCCAGTGGGTGTGCTTACACCAGCTTACCAGACCGCCCTGAACAAGGACAGAGTGTCTCTCCTGACGCCAAGAACAGATGCTCCTGCAAACAATAGCCCCAGTGATGACAGAGAGATCCGTCTTATTAGTACCTTTAATGGTTGTTCCTCAGGTATCAGAGATATCATCTCAAAACATTGGC
This sequence comes from Bufo bufo, assembly GCF_905171765.1. Lineage (NCBI taxonomy): Eukaryota > Metazoa > Chordata > Amphibia > Anura > Bufonidae > Bufo > Bufo bufo. The sequence goes on from NC_053390.1 coordinate 6,411,596, forward strand.
ACGTGCTCTTAATGGATCCTGATGTTCGCGGGGCCATAAAGGGGTACCCCAGCATCACTTACAGACGGGGCAGAAGCATCCGCGATATGCTGGTACACAGCCATTATACATCAGGGCCCAAGCCTAAGACTTGGCTGGAAAGAGGCATCAGTGGAAACCACAAATGTGGTAGATGCGTGGCATGCCCCTTTATGGTCAAAGCGAAGTCATTCAGGAGTAACAACACAAATAAAGTCTATACAATTACGGACTTTATTAACTGCAGAAGCACAGGTCTGGTGTACAAGATTACATGCGAATGTGGCGAAGAGTATATTGGGAAGACTGGTAGGGAGTTCAGGAGGAGAATAGGAGAACATTTGAGCGATATAAGAAATGAAAAAGACACATCGGTGGCACGTCACGTTAACACCAAACATGGAGGGAGACCGGACTGTCTATCCTTCTCTGGAATTGAAAAAATTAAACCTGGCACCAGAGGAGGTGATTTTGATAGAAGGATCCTGCAATGCGAGGCTAAATGGATCTTCTATCTCAAAACAGTCCATCCATTTGGGTTAAACGAACAGCAAAACTTTTGCTGTTTTTTGTGACGCACATTTAAAGCTCAACAATTATGTAGGGATATTTGCTGTGCCCCTCCTCTCATGGTATGTGCCCAATTTATGGACGCATGGGATGGGATGATGGACAAGAATGTAAATACCAGAGAGGGAATCCGCCAACCGCGGCTTCCACTCCCCTCTTCCATCCCTCCGCCCCTCCCCTATAAGTGTTCAGGATGATCCTCAGACTAGACGCTGTCCCATCTGAGCATTTGGGTTATGATGGTGGATACATTCCACTGTGTTTACATATAGTGCAATTGATAAGGAGTGGGCTTTTTTTGACTGAATTATGATCTCCAGTTATAATGCTGTCACCTTTTAAACCATGAGCGCAAAGGACGCGATGGTGGAATCACCTAAAAAATAGCATTATAATATGATCATGCTCAGGTTTTCTGGCCTAAGAATCGGTCAGTGTTTGAAAGGGGAGGAGCTTATACACGGTGGTAATGCCAAATAATATCTGTAATGCGATTGTGCATTGATGAAAATGACAGGCAAGGTATCAAGTGCCTGCTACGGAGGCCAAGTGTCATGAGCCTAGCAGTTGCTACGCAACAGCAACGCTCTGACTTAGGCTCCGACCTCACTTCCGGTTTAGCCGCATCATGTGACGCTGACTTCCGGTCCGGTGGAACGCACGCGAGCGGCGTGCGTTCCACGTTGAAATACATGCGTTCCACGATACCTGGACAGGTGAGTCAACTGATCACGGGGGGCGTACACGCAGCGGAGGTAGAGGTATAAGAGGAGGCGGCTAATGACCATTCAATGATCACCCAAACTACTGTTATGTTGGGTGAGACATGGACTGACAAGGGACACTTCCCCTGCATCAGTGAGGACAAGAGCTACCCTTTTCCTTGTCCAAAGAATACGAGGCCAAACTCACCTTGATTCTGAGTAAGTAAATTGTGGCTGTTAACTAGCCACTTTGTATGCGGTGCTCATTAATTGGTGACCTGTATTGAGTGTCTGTTTATAACTTTTATTTGTAGTTGCCCTTGAATATACATACGGAGTCCCCTGATGATGTCCAGAAGTGACAGAAACATGGCATGTAGGGCATTATAATTAGGGCTTATTAGGTATACAGACCCATACTGAGGGAAAGGCTCGGTGTGGGGTCGCCCCTGTCGGGGCGGGTGCTCCATTGTGGTAGGCAGGCTTGAGTCCCTATCCCCCTAGGCAGGCAGGAAAGCCACAATAGGGCCTTCCAGGATATATACTGTGCCAATACCACAACAGCACCTGGTCACATTGGTCCGCGGCTAAACCATCGCCAGGACCATCCTTCCCAGTTGGACCCCGCCCAGACGAGGTGAGATCCACCCATCTTTTCTTTTTATTAGTTCTTAACGGAATCTGAATATGAATTGATGCAGCGGAGGAATTTATTGTTGTCTTTGTCGTCTCTCACCCAGTGTGACTTAATTTTTTAAATGACCTAGTAAAGGTTACGTTTTAAATAATCCCAGTTTACAAATATTTTTTCTGCAGGCCTAAAAGAGGGCCAAAAAGACACTGAGTAGGGAAAACAAATGTCATTTAATATACATTACAAAGCCAAAGAACGGAACACGGAAAGAATGACCGGATATTGTTTTGGGGTCTACCCCCAACCCTGCGACCAGGGATCTGATGTGGGATACGAACTGCAGCGTGGATAGGGGTTTCCCTTGGAACGAAAGTAGAGGTGATTCGGGGTCTGGAGATAGTATGGTGTACAAGAACCGGACACCAGGCGTTCTTGGACTCAAAGAAGCGAATCTGCGTTGGGGGTCCGGTCTGAGACGTCTTCGTGGAAGGAAGGCTTAAAACGAGATGATCCTGGTTCCAGGATAGTTGTTTCCTCTTCAGGAAGGTCGTCCTTGGGGAAGTAACGAAGAACTCTCCGGGGCGCAGGAAGCCGTAGAATCTTAAATACATTGTGGCCTTGATAACCAGACTGAAGGAAGGGCCAAAAAGGTTTCCATCTAGGATTGCTGATAGCTGCCTAAAAAGTTCGCCGGAGACCGGCCGTCGAGAAGGAGTCGTGTCGCTACCACTCTTCTCAATGCCCCTGAGTGTGGCTTTGACGGCTTGATACATGAACGCAGAGCGATTTTCCGGATTCTGTAGTACCAAGAAATGCTGCGCCCCGGCAAGGTACAAGCGGATGGTGTTGGGAGCCAGTTTAAGATTGACATGACAATGGGCCACGAAAGCAATAATATAGGGTGTGAAAGCTGTATCCCGTTGGGGATGATCTATGGTGAATTTTGAAAAAAGATTCCAACCGGTGCGATAATTGCGGGCCGTGTTGACGGAGAGAGATCGGTGCATGAGGTCCTTGGCCGTTGCCAGTAGTGACCCTAATCTAACATTAGGTCGCTGAATCTGGGAATCCGTGCCCCGGTCTGGTCGGCTTCTGGACATGACTGGAAAAACGTGTGAAAATAGAAGCGAGATAATGCATCGGCCGCAGTGTTGCTAACACCTGAAATGTGGGAACATGAAAAGTGAAAGTTGTTAATCATGGACAGCCAGACCAGTTTGCGCAGAAGGGACATGATTTTTGAAGACTTGGCTCGACCCTTGGTTATGATGTCCACCAAGTCTTGACTGTCTGATATGAACATGACACTGGAATTGGCCCATAGGTGACCCCAGGTCGTGGCTGCTGCCACGATGGGATAAAATTCCAAAAACGGAGAAGAACTGAGGGCCTGAGGGTCAGTACTGATCTGAGGTGGCCATGGTCCAGCTAACCAGTGGGACCCGAAGATTGCTGCAAACCCCCGGGAAGCCGCGGCATCGGAAAACACCCTAGCTGAAGATTGGGTCCAGGATGGGACGAACAGGCTAACCCCGTTCCATGCTGAAAGGAAGTTGTTCCACATGCGTAAGTCTGCCATGGCGGCCCTGTCTAAGTGAACAATGCTATTGGGTTCTGGGGCTGCTGGGAGGAGCGAGAGCAGACGTGAAATGAAGGCCCTGCCCGGGGCATCACCCTTAAAGCGAAATTTAATCTACCCAGAAGGGACTGTAACTCTACCTTGGTCAACTGGGAAGATGCTACAGCCCCGGAAACGACTTCGCGGATTTGGGCCAACTTGACTTCCGGGAGCCTGGCTTCCATCCTGTCGGAATCCAGGATAATGCCCAGGAAGGTGATGGAGGTGGCAGGACCAGAGGTCTTGCCCTGCGATATAGGAATGCGTAAGGAGGAAAAAAGCTCCAGGAGGGAGTGAAGCCCTGACGGGCGGCATTGTGGTTGTTCTATGAGGAGAAAGTCGTCCAAGTAGTGGATGACCGATGGAGTACTGCCGTGTTCGATCAGAATCCAGTGTAACACCTGAGCCAGTTGGTCGAACAACCATGGGCTGCTTTTTGAGCCGAAGGTCAAACGATTAGCAAAATAAAATCTGCTCTCCCATTGTATGCCATAGAATTGCCATAAATGTGGTGCGATTGGTAGTAGCTTGAATGCGTCTGCGATGTCGGTTTTAGACAACCAGGCGCCTTGCCCAGCCCTGAGGACGAGAGCAATGGCCTCATCAATGGACGCATACCTCATGGCAAACTCTTCGGATGGAATTAATGAGTTGATACTAGGGATGACGGAATCATGAGGGGCTGAGAGGTCATAGATCAAGCGTTTTTTATTGGATTCTTTTTTTGATACAACTCCTATGGGGCTGATCCGCCAACGAGAAAATGGAATCAGGTTGAATGGGCCCAAAAGGAACCCTTTCTCAACCTCCGAGTTCAGGAGCTTCTGAACAGCGGCGGGATCCGACCTGGCCGACTGAAGATTGTCGCACACCCAGTTAGAGTGGGGGAGCGCCACCATCCCAGTGTCAAAGCCAAAGCAGAGGCCGGAAATCAAGGAGTCCACAAATCCCGGAGCTGGATGTTCCCGCAACAGAAAAGCCAGGAGATCAATATTACAGTCGGCTAGTCACGGCTGTTTGGAAAACCTCTTCGGACATGTGGACCTGGGGTGAGCCCTGAAGCAAATGGTGCAGATGTGCAGGGCCCTGCAGCCACTGAAGAGACATGTGCCAAAGTTAAAATTATTACAGACTTGGCTGTTGCCAAGATAGACAATGGGTCTACCTAACTTGTCTGTGGAGGAGGGGCTGCGGGAGACCCCGGGGGGGCCGGGGGTGACCCTGTCTGGTTGAGCCCACCACTCTGTGGAATGAAAGATCGACTGGCAAGTCCAACAGGAGGGAGCCCGGAGGCCGGCGAAATGCCGGCAGAACAACTCCATATCCAGAGTGGCCCAGTTAACGGAAAACTGAAATTGAGACAGCGCAGCGGCGGCCTTAGCTGAGAAGGAGCGGTGGTAATCGTAGAAGGCCGTACCGCTGTACTTGTGCCAAAGATCAGTGACTCTGTATAGATACGTATCCAGCTCCTCCCTCCGGACTGGGTAGGCGGAACAGATCACGTCTCTATACAGGCTAAAGGCCAAAACGAACTCCGGGACAGAGAGCTTGCGGTTAAGACGGGCATCCTTGGCCTTAAGAACAACCAAGATTTCCCTGCAATCAAAGGTCTTGTTGTCAGCAGCATCATGGGATGCTAGAAGATTGGAAGCCAGGTTCACATCCTTTCCTGTCAAGACGTCTTTTTTGATATTGTCCGGCACGAAGTGTGCTGGTGCGACCACTGGAACAGCTGGAGCCGTACTTGGTGCCGGTAGCTGATACGAAGAGGGGTCGGTGAGTGGGACCACCGCCTGGGACGTCGGGAGGGATCTGGATTCCAAGTCCACCACCCTGGCCCTGATGTCAGCCACGAAAGAGGCGAGGGAATCCATGGTGGCCTGCAACTGCACCAGAGATTGCTGAATGGATGGGGACAAATCTTCCCCTTCTGAAGGACCGGGTTCCGACATCAACAGCCTGTATAGCTCGGCCTTTCTTGCTGACGCTGGATGCCTGATGCCCCTTCTGTTCAATTCCGCGACGAGCCTTGGTACGGTCCACCTCCTGAGGGATTCTGGGCCGCCTTGACCAGAGACCGAGGTACCCGGGAGGGACAAAGCGTCGTCCACGTCCGATACCTGCGACATGGCTCGGAAGACCTTGAAGTGACCTTACGTAAGACCTGAAATTAAAGACAAAACATGGCAGCTGGAGAGGCCACGAGGACCGTGTTCTGTATTTACTAAGCCCATGAGAAATCGCAATTGAGAACGTACCTGTGTCTGTGGACCCGATACCCTTGCCTTACAGCTTGCAGCTAGACGGATGAGACCTGACTCGCCCTGGGGACTGGAAAAGTTAGGAGCCGACGTGAGTGAGTTATGCGGGGCAGGATATAACAACCAGTTGAGGCGTTGATGGACGAGAGGATGGACGCACCGACGTGCTGGTTTGACATGAGAAGCAGAGTGACGTTGGACGAGTAAGGCAGGAAACCCAGAAGAGGGTCCTGTGAGCAGAGCGGACACACAGCTAGGGAGGAAAGAAAGGTGCAGAAGGGTGTCTAGGGTGCCAGGAGGAGGAGCCATGGTTACAGCAGCGAGAAGGAGACCTGGACGTTTCAGGCCGAGTAGAGAGGTTTGACCTGAACGCTTCAGGTTGAGAAGATGAGACATGTTACCTGAACGCTTCAGGCTAAAGATAGCAACGTTGTCTGAATGCTTCAGGCTAAGAAGGACAGGGAAGACACCTGAACGCTTCAGGCTAAAATGGACAGAGAAGGCACCTGAACGCTTCAGGCTAAGATGGACAGGGAAGACACCTGAACGCTTCAGGCTAAGACGGACAGGGAAGACACCTGAACGCTTCAGGCTAAGACGGACATGGAAGACACCTGAACGCTTCAGGCTAAAAGATAGCAACGTTGTCTGAATGCTTCAGGCTAAGAAGGACAGGGAAGACACCTGAACGCTTCAGGCTAAGATGGACAGGGAAGACACCTGAACGCTTCAGGCTAAGACGGACAGGGAAGACACCTGAACGCTTCAGGCTAAGCTGGACAGAAACATCACCTGAACGCCTCAAGTAAGGAAGACCACAGTGCGACCTGAAATATTATTATTTTTTTATATAGAGGCCAGGCCCGTGGGCCACAGAGCAGTAGCGAAAGAAAGACGTGCAAAGGACCAGAAGGTTTAGATGGTGGTAGCTAGCTCGCACCCAGGACCCTGGTGTAGCGGGTGTAGCGGGTGGAACTGCGGAAATGCGGAGTGCAGCCCTAAATACCTACCTGAGAAGCCACTCAGGCCTAAGAGATCCACTAGATTGACTGGCAGGAACCCTCAGAAGTGCCTGTTTTATTTTTTTTTATATATATTAGCAATAGGCGTACGAAACCCATCCCAATACCTAAACCTGAGACGTCGGGAGGCCAAGAATACAACACGGCAGAAGCCACAAACGCTAAAGGAACCTGAGGAAGAGACACAAATGTGAGGTATTAACTTAAGTGAGACCGGGGGCTCGCTGGACGAGGCGAAATATGGAGCCTGGTGGCGAAGTATGATTGCTGGGAACAAGCAGGCAAGGAACGCTCGGGCGCCTAGGATGCCGTGCGCCACAACTTACCTGGACAGTGCGCTTACCGGAAGTGACGTAAGCCGCCGGGGAGGAGTAGAAACGGCGTACGTGGCGAGGATAGCCAAGGAGCGGGGTTTAAAAGGGGTGACCTGGCCCCGCCCACAAATACACGCAGCCTTAACCACATATCTTTGTAGTTTTGCCAGTATTGCCCTCCTAATTCTATATATATATATATATATATATATATATATATATAAAGTCTAATTATTCAGTAGTGACGGTTATTGTTTCTATATATCTTCTATACCTTATTGAATAGAAATAGATCTAAAGGGAGCCTCTGTAGAAAAGCAGCCTGTGCGATCCGAACCTCCAAACAGCTTTGCACCCGGCTGTAGGAGGTTGGATGGCTGCAATAGGGCGGTCAAGGCAGGTTTGAGCGAAGTGCGGCGCATGCGCACTTCGCTTAACGAGGCCGCTGCCAGGAGTCCGCACGGGCGCATCAGGTTATACCTAGTGCTCCCGCGCGGGATCTGGCTGAGGAGAGCGGACCATTTCAGAGGCGGCGCTGAGGTTAGAGAGGCGGCCATGACGTGAGGTAGACGGCTCTATTGAAAGAGAGGGCGGCGATTTCTTGTCGGAAGGCAGAGCCGGGCACCGAAAGGAGATGGCTGCAGCCGGGCACACTGCATGATGAGACGTCCCCTTGGACACATTTGGTAGGTGAGTGACAGGTTATATAAACCTGTTTTATATGATAATAGAGCCACAGGCGCATTTGATAAGGTCACTTTCGGATTCAGGGTATTAGTCGGGACCTGGCCATATGTTTAGGTTATAGGCCTCAAATCTGATGACAGAATCCCTTTAAGTTGCTTTACTGAAATAAATGAACTTTGCAAGATATTCGAGTTTTTTGAGTTTCACCTGTATTATAGTGTATTTGTATTGTGCAGCAGTTGTGTGCAGTTCTGCTGCGATACCACAGCTAGATAGATGGACAAACGCTATTGGAGTAACTAATTGCAACTGGTGTGATATACCTGTTGCCCCCCAAAAAAATGCTTGAGGACTGCGATATACCTTCTTCCACAAAATACTGATTGAGGGGTGCTATATACCTGTTTGTACCAAATGCTGATTGAGGGGTGCCATATACCTTCTTACACTAAATACTGATTGAGGGGTACTATTGCTATATACCTTCTTCCACCAAATACTGATTGAGGGGTGCCATATACCTGATTGAGGGCTGCGATATACCTGCTTCCACAAAATACTGATTGAGGGGTGCGATATACCTGTTTCCCCAAATACTGATTGAGGGGTGCCATATACCTTCTTCCACAAAATACTGATTGAGGGGTGCTATTGCTATATACCTTTTTCCACCAAATACATTCTTCCACAAATACTGCTCTTCTGTGCAGACCGTTCCGCAGGGATGGTAGGGGTCGGGCAGGTGCACCAGGCCGGAACCTAAGTGGGAAGTTGGAGAAGGCACGTGCGATAACGTCAAAGGGCACACCAGAGTTGGTTGAGTGACTCACTCAGCCTTCCGCTTCTGCACCCTCCTCATCCTCTGGCGGGGCACACAGCAGAGAGTGAGGAGGGTTCAGATACAAAGACACCACCACCACCATAGCCCCTCCACTCGAGTCAGAAGAACAATGTTCCCATCCATTCCCAGACCTTACCGATGCACAGCCATTCTTGGCATTGGATGAGGAAGAGGAGGTAGCAACGGCCGCCACCCAGCGGTCTGATGACAGTACCCAGATCAGCCCAATAAAGGTGGTTCCCACTGTTGCTGCCTACTCTGGTGGTGAAGGTGACGGTGATGACGTGTTGATGGACGTCACGTGGGTGCCCACAAGAGAGGAAGAGGAGAGGAGTTCAGAGGGAGAGACGGAGCAGCAGATAGGGAGGAGAAGCAGGCAGAACTCGCAGTGCACAGGAGGCAAAAAGCAGACTGCAAATGTATCTGGAGCCAGCCATCCATCCACCATGCACAGTCACATATGTCGCTCCCAGGACACTGGCACATGGCTCTGCAGTGTGGGCTTTATTTAACGTGTCAGCTGCTGATAATAGTGTTGCTATCTGCAGCAGCCTGTCAACGCATAAGTTGCGGTAAGCCCAACGCTCACCTAGGGACGACCGCCTTAAGAAGGCACTTGGCCCCTATCACTGAGCCCAGTGGGAGCAATGCCGTCAGAACCCACAAAGCCATACTCATGGTGCTCCACATCCTGCCTCTCCTCCTTCTCCTCTCTCCTCCACCTTCCACCGTGCCGTCATCGCGTTCATCTGGCACAAGGCAGGCTTCCGTGGCCAAAATGTTCGAGCGTAAAAAAATTATGACGCTGGATAATCCTCTTGCCCAATGGCTGACCGCTGGCTTGTCCAACTGCCATATAAATTGGTAGACTCGGAGACCTTTAGAAAATTTGTGGCCATTGACACACCGCAATATAAAGTCCCTGGAAGGAAATATTTCTCCCAGAAGGGCATCCCTGAACTATATGGCCACGTTCAGCGGCAAGTTAATATATCTCTGGCACAGTGTCGGTGCCAAGATACATCTGACCACAGACACGTGGTCTAGCAAACACGGGCAGGGAAGGTACAAAACTTTTACTGCCCACTGGGTGAACCTTCTGACGGCCATCAAGCATGTAACCTGTCGCACCTGTGTGGATTTGGTGTTACTGCCACGGTTTGCATGCAGGCCTGCCTCTTCTTCTCCTCCTCCTCCTACTCCATCCTCTGTTTCCTCCTCGGCTGACTCCTCCTTTTCCACTGCTACCGCCTCTTCCGCTGCACCCCCCAAGCTCCCCAGAACCTATTCGATGTGCCAAGTGAGACGTTGCCATGCTGTGCTGCGGCTGTTGTGCCTGAAAGCCAAGAGCCACACCGGTCCTGCACTCCTTTAAGCTCTGCGGTCACAGGCCGATCAGTGGCTAACCCCGCTCAATTTGACAGTTGGTAAAGTGGTGTGCGACAACGGTACCAATCTGCTAAACGCACTGAAACAGGGAAAAATGACACACGTGCCGTGCGAGGCACACATCCTGAACTTAGTCGTGCAGCGATTCGTTGCCAAATACCCCGGGGTCCAGGATGTCTTGCGGCAGGCCAGGAAAATCTCTGGCGTTTTTAGAAGATCTTACACGGCCATGGCTCACCTTGCTGACGTTCAACTGGGACACGCCTTGCCCGTCAGACGTCTGATTTGTATATGCCTGATAGGCTGTTCCAGCAGAAACGTGCCGTTAACAACTACCTGTACGAACTCTGCGGCAGGACAGGTTCTGGGAGCTTGGTTTCTTTTCACCGTTCCAGTGGCTGCTCATGCGAGACGCATGCAGACTTCTGCGGCCATTTCATGAGATCACCAAACTGGTCAGTCGCAGCCAGGGTGCCATCAGTGACATTGTAGGTTACGCCTTTTTTCTGGAGCATGCATTGCGTTGTGTCCTCCATGAGTCAGAGGAGGATGGTGGCTGGAGGAAAGAGACTGAGGACAACATTCTCCTGGGCCATGAGCAGGAGCCAGGCCGCTCCACCGCTTCCAATTTAGTGCAAATGGGGGCCTTCATGCTTCAGTGTTTGAAGAGGGACCCCCTATAAAAAGCATAAAGGTCAAGGACCTGTACTGGGGGGCAACGTACTTAGACCCCCGGTACCAACACAAAATGGCGGACATGTTACCAGCATCACAGAGGGCTGTTAGAATGCAGCATTTTCAGGCCTTGCTGCGAGAGATGCTGCATTCTGCTGTTGCGGGCGCTGGCAGAGGAATTTCCCCCCACAGCGGAACAGGAAAAAAATTTACTTTAACGTATGCATTTTTTTAATGGACTCTGCAGGATACAAAAACGTGGAGTGCTGCAAATTTGTATACATCAAACCGATAGGAAATAACATTTTTGTAGGCTCCAGCAGGGCACATTTTTGAGTGTTTCCCTTTTAAGATGCATAAAAATGACCCCTGTTTAAAATACATATTTTTGTGGGAATTTTTGCCAATGATCCCCCTCTGGTATGTCACTGTCCATGTTGTGGGACTATTTGTAAGTAAGTGTTTGCTGGCTGCATCTGCACACGTCTCTTCCTGCCACTATCCGTTCACTGCACTAGTAAATCGCTTCTTTCCTTTTTTGTTCCCTTCACTCTCCCTGGTGCCTGCATACACGTCTGTCTCTGAACAAAGTATGATAGTGAATGGCAGACTCTAAGATGGGCGCCGTATTCATAGGGCTGTGACATCACCGGGCTGGCTGCATGCATGCATGGCATTATGGGTCATCCTGCCTTCCCAGAGTTCTTTGCCCCATGTCCTCACACATGTATCCGCTAGTGTAGCCGAGTAGCCGCCATGTTAGGAAAAATTGTGATTCGTTACCACGAAGTGCAAGGAAATTCGCATTCGTTCAGTGTTACGAAGCCACTGGTACTCCGGCTGAGTACCCTTTGTACAGCTCCTTCCTGCGCCTTGAAACCCTCCAGCATACGATAGCCCACCCAATAACTAGCCGAAACTTAGTTAAGAGTGAATCAGATGGATTTTATTAACAGTGCCTGCATCAGGGGGTCCAGTGACAGAACAATGGGACACAGCCATGGCGCCGCTGTGTCTTGGAGATAGGTATAAGATTAGTCTGACTCACCTTCTCTCCCAGACTACAGGGAGCCCATACAAACAGGACACTTGTTACATGGTTACACACTTTATCCTTTGACAAAATATATATCCCCAGATAGCTCTGAGGTTGGGGAAAATAAGGCTTGGATCGGACCCAGGGGGGCGATGCAGTCGTCGAGCGAAATACACTGGTGCGTGGTTTGTCTCCGATCCGAGGAGCAGTTCCATGGGCTTAATCGGGTTAGTCCGCCGTATTCGAATATGGCGCTTGAACTCGAGCTGTGCGTGGCCGGCCAATCAGCTTAGTCCTGGAGAGCGGCGTCTCGGTGATTGGACAGTTCAAAAGTAAACATCCGTAGCTCTCCTGCTAATTGGCTGGCATTCTCCTCCGGCGGACCAGAGGGTCAGGTGGAAACTTGTTGACCGCCCAGGGCTCCATGAAACTGCGGCAAAACATGCCTGGGTACTCGCGTCTCTCTCATGAGGATATCTCCTCGTAGGTAGCACCTGAGAGAGAGCGCTTTTCCCAGGGTGGAAAACAAAGGGGTAAGAGTACAACTGGGCCAAAGAGCGCCCTCCTGAGATGGGGCAAATAAACAGAACGGGGCAAACACGAGGGGGGTTGTCCCTTACTGTCACATTCAGAATAAATATTTTCCTGAAATTCGGAACGAATTTGACTTCGTCTGCTTCGATTCGCTCATCTCTACTATTCATGTGTATCTTCTGTGACACTACAATCATCTGTTCTAAAATCTGACATCACATGTTTCTCTGAGCTCCTGGTACAGTCATGTGGGTGGTTATCTGTGGGAATGTCCTCTATGATCTGCTCATTACTCCTCACATATATATCTTCAGCCTTAGGGACTGGGCAAATTTTTTGCAAATCCAGTGTCAATTTATGTGGTGATAACTTTAAAACGCTTTGACTTATCCAGGCCATTCTGAGATTGTTTTTTCATCACATACTGTACTTTATGACATTAGTAAAAAGGAGTAAAAAAAAATCTTTTTTATTTATAAAAAAATAAAAAATAAAATGGAAAAATTTGCAAATTTTTAAGTTTCAATTTGTCTACTTCTATAATACATAATAATACCTACAAAAATTGTGATTACTTTACATTCCCCATGTGTCTACTTCATGTTTGGATCATTTTGGGAAGGATATTTTATTTTTTGGGGATGTTACAAGGTTTAGAAGTTTAGAAGGAAATCTTGAGATTTTTCGGAAATGTTCAAAAACCCACTTTTTAAGGACTAGTTCAGGTCTGAAGTCACTTTGAGAGGTTTACATAATAGAAACCACCCAAAAATGACCCCATTCTAGAAACGACACCCCTTAAGGTATTAAAAACTGATTTTACAAACTTTGTTAACCCTTTAGGTATTCCCCAAAAGTTAATGGAAAATAGAGAACATTTCAAGATTTTCCATTTAAATTTTTTTTTTCCAGTTACAAAGCAAGGGTTAACAGCCAAACAAAACTCAATATTTATGGCTCTGATTCTGTAGTTTACAGAAACACCCCATATGTGGTTGTAAACTGCTGTACGGGCACACGGCAGGGTGCAGAAGGAAAGGAATGCCATACGGTTTTTGGAAGGCAGATTTTACTGGACTGTTTTTTTGACACCATGTCCCATTTGAAGCCCCCCTGATGCACCCCTAGAGTAGAAACTCCAAAAAAAAATTGACCCCATTTTAGAAACTACTGGATAGGGTGGAAGTTTTGTTGGTACCATTTTAGGGTACATATGATTTTTGGTGGCTCTATATTACACTTTTTGTGAGGCAAGGTAACAAGAAATAGCTGTTTTGGCACCGTTTATTTTTTTGTTATTTACAAAATTCACCTGACAGGTTAGATCATGTTGTATTTTTATAGAGCAGGTTGTCACGGATGCGGCGATACCTAATATGTATATAATTTTTTTATTTATGTAAGTTCTACACAATGATTTCATTTTTTAAAACTAAAAAAATCATGTTTTAGGCCTCTTTCACACGAACATATGCCATTTTAGTGATTTGCGGTCCGTTTTTCACGGATCCGTTCCGTTTTTTGTTTCCGTTCCGTATGTGCTAGGAAACATATCCCTATGGTTTCCGTATATGATCCGTTTTATAAGGATCATATACGGAAGTAAAAAAAACCTTGACATCATCATTTTTGGCCACATCCCCTTTCACTCCCCCTATTTAACTAGGTCATGTGATCGTTGTGACTCCATTAGCTTCAGCTTTGTGCAGCATTGAGAGCGTACTTTGAATCCTGTGTTTTGGCGACATTGATTTTCTGTTGTTTGATGGCTGAGGAGGAAGTGGTTCTCTTGTGCTGGCTGATTTCTCAGAAACACGGACATCAGCCTACTATGGTGAACGTGGAACCGAGAAGGAGGCATTGGGTTCACCCAATTGTCTCTCAGCGGCGCACGAAGGGTCATTTCCACACGCTGTACATGGACCTGCGACAGCATCCTGAGAAATTTCATGGGTTTTGTTGTATGTCTGTAAACAGCTTAGACTTGTTGTTAGCGACTCTGCGCCCTGCCCTGACCTACCAGGACACAAATATGAGGCGCTGCATTTCTCCTAAAGAACGGCTCATCGTTACGTTGAGGTATGTAATATTGGTGTCATTTAACATATACCAGAATCTGGCTATTATAACGTTATAGAAATGTTGCGATTTAGTTGTAATTTGTGGTTGTCTATGTGTAATGTGTTATGAATAAAATAAGTATATTCTGTTTAAAAGCTAGTTGTTATTGGATATGTGTCTTCACCTGTTGTTCTATTGTTGGTTCTGTTTTTCAGATTTTTGCCAACCGGAAATTCATTTTCTTCTCTGCATTTTGAGTTTCTGCTGGGAGTCTCAACTATTTCTGGGATTGTTCGTCAAACCCGTGATGTGATTTGGCAGCAACTCCGGAGCACGGTGATGCCAGAGCCCAAAGCTGAGGGTTTTCCTGTCAATGCGCAGTTTCCAAACTGTATTGGGGCCCTGGATGGCAAACACATACGTGTTAAGAGGCCGCCTCACTCAGGGTCCCGGTACTACAATTATAAACAGTATTTTTCTGTTGTGCTGATGGCCTTGGCCGACAGTACGTACAAGTTTATAATTGTACATATTGGGGCCTATGGGAGAACTGCAGATGCGCGCATTTTCATTTCTTCTAGAATGGGTGACCGACTTTGTGCCAACCAGCTTGCCCTACCAGAGGCCAGAATGCTGCCAGGTTCTGCGGGACCACCGGCTCCATTTGTAATAGTGGCTGATGAAGGGTTTGCTTTGACACCCCGTGTCATGCGACCCTTCCCCAGATGCAACCTGGATGACAGCAGACGTATGTTTAACTATCGGCCAAGTAGAGCCCGTCGTTATGTAGAATGTGCGTTTGGAATACTCACACATAAGTGGAGAGTATTGCTGTCATACTTACAGATGGCACTGGACAATGCCACCCTGGTTATTCAAGCATGTGTGATCCTGCACAACTTTGTCAGGATTCATGATGCTTCCTCAGAAGTTGAGGATTTGCCTCCTGGATCAACTTCTTCATCTGGAGGGTTGGACCAGACCCTTCATGGACGACCGGGATCTGCAGGCCTTGCAGTCCGGGCCCTCTATGAGCAATATTTTTCAAGTCCTGAGGGTGCATTGCCGTGGTAGATGGACATACAACTTTGCAGATCATGACATTTCTGGACTCTGGTCATCTTAGTATTTTTTTTTTTATAGTTAGTTATATTATGTTGGTGTGGGGTGTGGTTCTATGTAGATAGTGTAGGGACTCACAAGACAAAGAGGACCCTTGACGTGGGCTTGTGGGCTGGGGTGAAATTGTTGGCACAACAAACAATCACAAATCATGTACTGAAGGATGTTCCATGTTTAACCATGTTCATGATTAGGTTTTTTTGTTGTCACTACAATAACCCTCTAATACCTCTCATGTGTATACTTTTTTTCTTACCTATTATAATATGTAGTATATGTAGCCTATAATTGTGTGTTACCATTGTTAATTTCTTTTTCTTTCTTGGCGCTTGCAGATAACTGTGGATACCAGCACTTATTACACTTGCCTATGAATGGCCGCGGGATTGTTCCTTTTGGAGACTAAACGTATTTTTCATGACCAACCTGCGGCACCAAAGCTTTTTTCTCTAAATGTTTATCCTTGTTTTCACAAAAATGTTTGCCATAATTTTGCATGGATTAATGTTTTTTAACTACATACATCTTGTGGCATAGTTGGACTATAAAAGCATGTATTGGCCAACTGTGGATCGCCAGCTGTTGACAAAATGGCAATACCACCATGGCCCCACAAACTCCAGCTATCAGCGTACAACAGGCCATGGTGGTAGTTGTGATTTTTACGACAGCTGTAGAGGCACAGCTTGGCCATCCCTGTACAAACGTATGCACCCTGGCCTATTTGTCGTTATGTGTATGAATGTAGAAAACACATAGGGTTAGATCTGATATGTTTGCCTGCCAATAAACCCAAAGCATGTATGTAAAAATTGAAAATATGTGAAATATATAAAGACATGTGAGACTTTTAACTTGTTTCAAATAATTTTTATGCAACATCACAAAATGTTAAACACAAACAATGGCTTAATATTCAGCCGACATAACCAAAACAAAAAGTTAGCATAAAATACACATTATAGGTCACACGTATAAGGACCCAATCCCTGTGTATGAGGGTCAGACCCTTGACTTTGGTGTGGGTAAGGGGCGAGTATGAGGCTGTGGCATGCTGGGGCCAGGTTGGGTTTGGGCCTGGAAAGTAAAGGCTCTATTTTTAAAATTATCTACGCAGCAGACCAACTCATGTGGATCCACATTGGTTTGTAAAATGGTAGCTACTGAGGTCATTATATCAGCAAATAGAGTTTGCTTATATAATGGCAAATGTTTTATTAGATGGGCAAGGCCACTCAAGATTCTTTCTTCGTGTCCTTCCTGATGTTTTTTTCTAAGCTATTCCAACACCTGGGTCTGAACCAATGTTTGGGTATTTGCAGCCGCATCGGGGTTCGTATTTGGCTGCCTTCTCCTCCTCGCCGGTCTTCTTCTGCCCTCGGGGCTGGAGACTTGTGGTGCTGAAGGTCCCTCCTGAGGCGACGATTCCTCCCTCTCTTGCTGCTGCTGCTCAATCCCAAACTGGGGATCCTCTGGACAAGGGAAGTCCTGCCGAGCCACTGGCAGCTCTGAATCACTGCTGCTGAAACCAGGATCCCTCTGTTGGTCCAGGCTGTCCACGGTCCTGTAGTACCAAATTTCAAGATTGTTAGAGTATTCACTTAGGAGACATCTTGGTGCAAGTAGGCCAACAGCCATGTGCTATATTGCAGAGGCCACTTTATCTTTTCTAACTGCCAGTGCAGCGTCCCACTTGTGTAGGTGGCCACTGCAAAGTTCTAGCATCTTAAGTCATATAGCATTTCATGTCATTTTAGATATAGAACCTGTTGAAGGTGGATTTACTGCATTCCTCCTCTATATGCCGTTAATAAAACTGTTTTATAACCTTTCAATGTACTTGTGATTATGAACCTGCGTACAGTAAAATTATCGAGTTGGATTGAACATTTGTCTCGGACTTTCTTCTACATTACTACTGCTCTCATCTTGCCCCATAATGGTGCTGCCATGGCGACCAGGGGCCCAGCCGGACAAGCAAAACAAACCCAGTTACCATCATGGCGAAAAACACAAAAACATGGCCGGTGTCCCCGGTATCTATAAAATATAGTGTGCCCCCGAAAAACCTGTGCTGTTCTCCACATTTTATAATAATGTGTGGTCCTGGGCAGGGAGCAAGCAAACTCGGAGTTCAAACACTTTGGCCTATCTACACTACACCGTGACCTTTACCTAATAACATTCCCCTGTTGGCCTAGCATTTAACGCAGCGGTGATGTACTGTTTTATTGCCCACATTAGATGACACATGTTATACACACAGACTTTTGCATACCAATGTTATTGACCTCTCTATATAAAATTATTTGCACATATGGGGGTTTCTTTGCTATATTTTCCCCTTTTTCGATAATGTGGCCCATTTGTGTTGTTCCGGTGTAGGCCAAAAATACTATATACTGTATATTATGTATGCATTTCTGTGACATGCATTGCACAAGGCCTGTATAGTGAAGAATACATTACATTGGACCCCGCATGTGCAATACATTTACCCTACAATGATAAATAATTATTTATATGCTTGAAAAAATTGGAAACAAAAAAGCCTAGAACGACTAATGTTATTATCATGTACATTTTATGAAAACATACATATACAGGAATAAAGTATTTATATTTTACTCACGGCTGAAAATCCAGCACAGGCTTGAGAAAATGATGATTACACTTACCGGTAATCAGATTTTCCTGACCCCACGACAGCACCACTGAGAGATGGCTCCGCCTCCATGGACAGGAAACCTGTAGCATAAAAAGGTGGAGCCACTCTCCCACCTCAGTGGGGTTTACAGAGTATGAGAGGGACTCCCCTTTTGGTTAATACAATATCCATATACATTTATTTTTATTTTTTTGCATCTCACCACGTGAAATTTAACACCAACCACCACCTTGGGAAGGGAATTAGACGGGTGGGGTCAGGAAAATCCGATTACCGGTAAGTGTAATCATAATTGAGAGAGATTACATAGAAATCAAGGGTGGGTGACAACCTCTAATACTTTAGTACCAAAAAGTAGGTCAGAGATGGAGTCAAGTTGAAGCCTATAGTGTTTATAGAAGGTAGACGAAGAAGCCCATGTGGCCGCCCTGCAGATTTGGTCAATAGAAACACTAGACCTTTCTGCTCAGGAGGTAGACACTGCCCTAGTAGAGTGAGCCTTCAAAGATAGTGGAGGAGACAGACCAGAACAGGAGTAGGCTAAAGAAATTAGCTCCCTAATCCACCGGGCAATGGTACTTTTTGAGGCCGCATTACCTTTCCTGGCCCCCGCGTACAAGACTAACAAGGATGAGGATTTTCTCCAGTCCTTGGATCTCCCCAGGTACTGGATCAGGCACCTTCTTACATCTAATAAGTGCCATCTTTCTTCATCCTCAGATTTTGGCTCTGGAAAAAAGACTGGGAGAAATATCTCCTGCAACCTGTTAGTTTTAGAAGGTACTTTAGGGATGAACTTTGGATCTGGTCTTAGTATCACCCTATCCTCGCGTATGGTCATAAACGGGGGATTAATAGATAGGGCCTGGAGCTCGCTAACTCTACGTGCTGAAATAAGCGCTATCAACATAACTAACTTTAGTGTGAGATTTTTAATTGAGCAATCTTCAATGGGCTCAAATGGACGAGTAGTCAAGGCTTTTAAAACCAAGTTCAAGTCCCAGGGGGGAAATCTGGGTCCCTTGACTGGTGCAACCCTATCCACCGCCTTGAAGAACCTAACTATCCAGGGATCCATGGCCAGGCTCCTACCGCTTAAACCTGAGAGTGCCGAAACTTGAACCTTCAGGGTACTTTTTGCTAATCCTAGAGATAGCCCTCTCTGTAGAAATTCTAAGACCTGTCTGGTGGAAATCTTCTCTGGCCAAATACCGGTGTCAAGACCTGCAAAGGATAGAAATCTCTTCCATATTCTGGCATAAATAGTATTAGTTACTTTTTTCCTGCTTCTAAGAATAGTAGAAACTAGTGCTTCCGAGAATCCCTCCTTAATTAAGTGTGCCCTCTCAATCTCCATGCCGTAAGATGTAAAGATTCTACCTCTGGGTGAATTACTGGGCCCTGCCTCAGGAGATTCGGACTCTCGGGAAGAACCCATGGTTCTGCTACCGACATGGACCTGAGAAGGGAGAACCATGCCCTTCTGGGCCAGAAGGGGGCTATCACTATCATGTCCTACTTTTCTTCCCTTATTTTTTTGAGGACTCTGGGAAGGAGTTGAAGAGGGGGAAAGGCATATCCCAGATGAAATTTCCATTCTAGGAGGAAGGCATCCACTCCAAATGGGGATTCGTAAGGGCTGAGGGAGCAAAACCTTGCTACCTGTTTGTTCTCCCTGATGGCAAAAAGATCTATATCTGGTATCCCCCATAGATCCACGATCTTTGCAAATACTGATGGGTCCAGGGACCACTCTCCCTGTTTCAACCGATGACGGCTTAAAAAGTCGGCCTGGACATTTTCCTCCCCCTTTATATGCAGAGCGGATATGTGAGCTAAATCACCTTCTATCACTGAGAATATCATCTCTGTCTCCCTCATCAAAGATCGGGATTTTGTACCTCCCTGACGGTTTAGGTATGACACCACCGTTCTGTTGTCCGACATGATCCTGACATGCTGGTGCTGCAGTTCTGGAAGGGCTGTCCTTAAGGCTAATAGTACTGCTCTCAATTCTTTCCTGTTGGAAGAGAACTGTTTCTGTAACGGGGACCATATTCCCTGCCTCAACTGACCCCTGAAATGTGCGCCCCACCCCCATGGGCTGGCGTCCGTTGTAATCACTATTGGATCGGGGTAATTCCACTGGATACCCTGGTCTAAGTTTTCGACCTCCAACCACCAGTTGAGGGAGACGAGGGTTTTCTGGCTGAGACACATCTGGGAGTCCAAGGTCAATTCCCTTTGTCTTGTTGTGGTCAATATTTCCCACTGTAACATCCTTGAATGGAACTGTGCCCATCGTACTGCTGGAATACAGGCAGTCATCAAACCCAGTATGGACATTGCTTTCCGGACTGATATACTCGGATTCTCCTGAGCTCTCCGGGCCTCGTTATGGATTCTGGCTATCTTTTCTGATGGAAGAAACGTCTTTTGTTGCACCGAGTCCAGCTGCAATCCCAGGAATGTCTGACTTGTGCTGGGCTCTAAATTGGATTTCTTTAAGTTGATTATCCAGCCCAGATGCTCCAGGATCTGAATTACTTTCTGGACCGAATTCTGGCATTTTTCTCGTGTTTTTGCTATAATCAAGAAGTCGTCTAGATAGGGAAGAAACTGAATATCTTCCTTCCGGATAAAGGATGCCTCCTCCGCCATCACCTTGGTAAAGGTTCTCGGAGCCGTTGATAGGCCGAAGGGCATGGCCTGAAACTGTAGGTGTCTGGTTCCCTGGTCCTCTACAACTGCTACCCTCAGAAATTTCTGGGCGCGGGGATCCATCTGGATATGTAGATATGCGCCTTTCAAATCTAGCACCGCCATGAAACATCCCTGAAAAACGAAATGGATTGCCGACTTTATGGTTTCCATCTTGAATCTTTTTATTACCAGATGTTTGTTTAGTTGTTTTAAATTTATAATTGTTCGGTAGGAGCAGTCCGGTTTTTTGACTAAGAACAGAGTAGAGTAGAAGCCCTCCCCCTGTTCTGCCCTTGGTACTGGTACTAATACTTTTTTCTCTATCAGCTGATCTACCTCTCTTGACAATTTTTGGGATTTTTTTGTAACCACGAATCTCTGAGGAATTTGTCCCCTGAACTGTAGTTTTAACCCCTCTGTCACAACTCCAGTCACCCATTTTCCTGCAACTTCTTTCCAGGCGGAGGGAAAATTTTTTAGTCTCCCTCCTACCTGTAATCTGGCGTCATTTTTTTGACAGCTTGTCCTTCTGGGAGGAGGAGGAACTTCCAAACATGAAGCCCCTACCGCCTGACCCTCTTGGTCTGGGAAACTGATCTCTATCCCCCGGCTGTCTCTTTCCCTGAAACCTGGAAGTATTCTGAAAAGGATGTCTATAAGGCCTAAACTGAGAAAAAGAAGATTCCTGAGGCATTCTCTTTTTTCTATCAGCTGCCTTTTCTAAGAGAGCATCCAGCTCTGGGCCAAACAAAAACTGCCCCTGACAGGGGATACTACATAACCGCTGCTTAGAGGCCATGTCGCCTCCCCTCCAGTTCTTAAGCCATAGGGCTCTACTGGCAGAATTTGAAGTTGACGCAGATCTGGCTGCCAACCGAACCGCCTCAACGGAAGCGTCCGATAGGAAATCCGCCGCCTTCTGCAGGGTTGGCAAAGAATTTAAAATCTGATCCCTAAGACACTTATCCCTTAACTGTCCCTCTAGTCTCTCCAGCCACAAGGCTAAGGACCTGGCTGTAACTGTAGCTGCAATGTTAGGTCTAAAAGAAGCTGTGGATGCTTCCCAGGTATTCTTGAGGCAAGAGTCTATCTTCTTGTCTAGCGGGTCCTTTAAAAATCCCATATCATCGAATGGTAAAGAAGATCTCCTGGAAACCTTAGAAATGGCTACGTCTAATTTAGGTGCTTTATCCCATGAAGTTGTAGCCTCTTCCTCAAAGGGGTATTTCCTCTTAAAATTTTTACTAACAAAGGCTTTTTTGTCCGGCCTCTTCCATTCCTTTTCAATTTAAGCCGATATGCTCTTATGTAAAGGAAAACACCTTCTTTTCTTTTCCCTCAATCCTTCAAAGACTGTATCCGCCATAGACCTGTCTTCTCTGACGTCTTCTAGCTCAAGCGTAGCCCTAATAGTTTTAAGCAGTTTCTCCGTATCAGTTACTGGGAATAGAAAAAATTTCTCTTGTTCTTCTTCCTCTAAGGATGAATCTTCCGATCTCTCATCCCTATCCTCCTCACTAATACCTGTAGACTCTATGTCTGAATCTGTCCTTTCTACTGTTTTTTTTAGACTTTTTAGAAGATTTAAGGGTTTCCTTGACTTCCGTTTTAATTAACTCTCTAATGCCCTTCATGAAGTTTGGGGATTCTTCTGCCAGAGTCTTCTCAATACAATCCTGGCATAATTTTTTGGTATAAGAAGAAAAGGGGCATTTACACAATGCACATTCCTTATATTTATTTTTTGATACGGCTTTTTTAGGTGCCATCTAAAAAACCAAGTGATAGATACGAAAGACATACATCTGTATCTTACCCCCTTAGAAGTCTTCTATACCGGCGCCTGTTTTTCAGTCTCAGCTTCTTCTGGTCTCTTATCCTCTTCCATCCTGGAGGCATAGAGGATAATAGTAAATATGTTGCAGGGAACAGCACCTCTCCTCTGAGAGTTCCACATGTTCCCTGGGAGCGCCTGCAACCGAGGTGTCTGCTTCTCACCCTTCTGCCGCTTGCACCAACTCTGCTGAGGAGGAGAAAAAGCTGGCCAAAGTTTTAAGTGAGGTCCGCCGACCTCAATGCGCCTCTGAGTACTGCCGGCAGAGAGAAATCCTTTTATTTCCGGTCACCTGACCGGAACTCCACTGTGGAACGCACGTCTTACCTGACGTCATTCCTGCGACTTCCGGTTTGGCGCTCCGGCGTGTTCCACTGCTCCGCTTCCGCCTGCAGTCCCTCCTGGGTGCACGCCTGGGACAGCCGCCCTCTGGCGCGTCCTCTATCCGCCGCTCTGCACCGCGGCCCCACGCGGTTACACTCCTTTGAGGGACCGGTGTCCTCAGTCTCACGATGAAAACGGCTGGCCTGGACCAACCTCCACCCCTCAGGTAACCCGCACCTGGAAGACTGGCATGACCCATGGCTCTCTAGGATTTCCTAGGACTTCCAAGCCATGGGTCCCTAGAAGAAAAAACTTACTACAAGTCTCCTGCTCCAGGACAGGAAACCTCACTGAGGTGGGAGAGTGGCTCCACCTTTTTATGCTACAGGTTTCCTGTCCATGGAGGCGGAGCCATCTCTCAGTGGTGCTGTCGTGGGGGAGGGGAAAATTTTTGTTGCCGGGTGTAGACATACGGCTATTTCCGCAGCACACCCTCACCACTATGTAATGTGGCCTGCACTATTTCACGGCGATACTGGTCTCTGCAGGACTGCCATCTTGTTTTCACACGTTGTACTGCATACAAACAAAATTAAATTAAAAAAAAGAACAATGAATATAAAAACTAAAAAAACATTTAAAAACACATATCAAACTATATGGTTCAATACAAAAACTACATCCATCGGCTGTGACCACACTTTGCATTGTACTCGATAAAAAATCACACACAATTAAAATATACTTAAAGTGTTCCCAGACACAATATAGGCAGCCATGTTTATTTTACAAATACTCGCAACACATGGCCACTACTGCTGGTTGTTCGAAACTAGGGAAATGTCACAGGGCCCAAACGTAATTCTACACACGTATATGTTTTATTAACATTATGCACGGTCACTATGGGGTTAAAATATATACAATGCATTTGAAAAGGTGGCATTCTTAATACAGATTGCAACTAGTGCATATTCCTATGTCATCATAGCGGACTTTCATTACCAACAGAATTCATACTTCCTTTCTAGACATTCAGATAAATACACTGCATCTAATAATAAGTTATTATAGAGAAATACACATACACATGGGTAGGCTTGGTGGAATTGGCCCTCTCCCAATGTCTGGGTTACCTCCTCCCAGCCACGATCCTTTAGGAATTTGTCGTGGTAGCTGTCTGTCCGGGTGTCCCATAGCTGGGGCCTCTCCTTAATTAAACTCAGCAGCTTGGCCACATCCATGTTTGGCAGCCTTTCCTGACAAGCCGAACTGGTTTGAGCAGGTTTCAGCACCTGCACATGTGCTCTGATAAAGTTTATAAACACAAAACACATGGCTAGGTGGGCAGGGCATAGCATACTGATCCGCTAAATACCGAACACATACGGATGGTCTTCCGTATGGACCCATTGACTTTAATGGAGCCGCGGAACGTGATTTACGACAAAATATAGGACATGTTCTATTTTTACACGGAACGGAACGACGGACATACGGCAACGGAATGCACACTGAGTACATTCAGTTTTTTTTTGCGAATCCATTGAAATGAATGGTTCCGTATACGGATCGTATAAGGAACACAAAAAAAGGTCCGTACAGTCGCAAAAACAACGTTCGTGTGAAAGAGGCCTTAGTGTCTCCATAGTCTGAGAGCCATAGATTTTTCAGTTTTTGGGCGATTATCTTAGGTAGGGTATCATTTTTGAGGGGATGAGATGACGGTTTTATTGGCACTATTTTGGTGTGCGTATGACTTTTTGATTGTTTGCTATTACACCTTTTTGTGATGTAAGGTGACAAAAAATGGTGTAAAAAAGCCTTTTTTTTTTAATTACGGTATTCACCTGAGGGGTTAGGTCATGTGATATTTTTATAGAGCAGGTTAGTACGGACGCGGCGATACCTAATATGTATATATTTTTTTTTTTATGTAGGATTTACACAATGATTTCATTTTTGAAACGAAAAAAATCATGTTTTAGTGTTTCCATAGTCTGAGAGCCATAGTTTTTTCAGTATTTGGGCGATTATCTTGGGTAGGGTATCATTTTTACGGGATGAGATGACAGTTTGATTGGCACTATTTTGGGGTGCGTATGACTTTTTGATCGCTTGCTATTAGAGTTGAGCGAACACCTGGATGTTCGGGTTCGAGAAGTTCGGCCGAACTTCCCGGAAATGTTCGGGATCCGAACCCGACCCGAACTTCGTCCCGAACCCGAACCCCATTGAAGTCAATGGGGACCCGAACTTTTGGGCACTAAAAAGGCTGTAAAACAGCCCAGGAAAGAGCTAGAGGGCTGCAAAAGGCAGCAACATGTAGGTAAATCCCCTGCAAACAAATGTGGATAGGGAAATGAATTAAAATTAAAATTAAAAAAATAAAAATGAACCAATATCAATTAAACATAGGTCCCATAGCAGAGAATCTGGCTTCACGTCAGCAGAGAATCAGTCTCTTCATGCCATAGCAAAGAATCTGGCTTCATGTCAGCAGAGAATCAGTCTCTTCATGCCATAGCAGAGAATCTGGCTTCATGTCAGCGCAGAATCAGTCTTCATGTCATAGCAGAGAATCAGGCTTCACGTCACCCACCACTGGAACAGGCCACTGTCACACATTTAGGCCCCGGCACCCAGACAGAGGAGAGCGGTCCCGTAACAGAGAATCTGGCCTTATGTCAGCACAGAATCTGTCTTCATGTCATAGCAGAGAATCAGGCATCACGTCACCCACCACTGGAACAGGCCACTGTCACACATTTAGGCCCAGGCAGAGGAGAGAGGTCCCGTAACAGAGAATCTGGCCTTATGTCAGCACAGAATCTGTCTTAATGTCATAGCAGAGAATCAGGCTTCACGTCACCCACCACTGGAACAGGCCACTGTCACACATTTAGGCCCAGGCAGAGGAGAGAGGTCCCGTAACAGAGAATCTGGCCTTATGTCAGCACAGAATCTGTCTTAATGTCATAGCAGAGAATCAGGCTTCACGTCACCCACCACTGGAACAGGCCACTGTCACACATTTAGGCCCAGGCACCCAGGCAGAGGAGAGAGGTACCGTAACAGAGAATCTGGCCTTATGTCAGCGCAGAATCTGTATTCATGTCATAGCAGAGAATCAGGCTTCACGTCACCCACCACTGGAACAGGCCACTGTCACACATTTAGGCCCAGGCACCCAGGCAGAGGAGAGAGGTCCCGTAACAGAGAATCTGGCCTTATGTCAGCGCAGAATCTGTATTCATGTCATAGCAGAGAATCAGGGTTCACGTCACCCACCACTGGAACAGGCCACTGTCACACATTTAGGCCCCGGCACCCAGACAGAGGAGAGCGGTCCCGTAACAGAGAATCTGGCCTTATGTCAGCGCAGAATCTGGCTTCACGTCAGCCACCACTGGAACAGGCCACTGTCACACATTTAGGCCCAGGCACCCAGGCAGAGGAGAGAGGTCCCGTAACAGAGAATCTGGCCTTATGTCAGCGCAGAATCTGTCTTCATGTCATAGCAGAGAATCAGGCATCACGTCACCCACCACTGGAACAGGCCACTGTCACACATTTAGGCCCAGGCACCCAGGCAGAGGAGAGAGGTCCCGTAACAGAGAATCTGGCCTTATGTCAGCGCAGAATCAGTCTTCATGTCATAGCAGAGAATCACGCTTCACGTCACCCACCACTGGAACAGGCCACTGTCACACATTTAGGCCCCGGCACCCAGACAGAGGAGAGAGGTCCTGTAACAGAGAATCTGGCCTTATGTCAGCACAGAATCTGTCTTCATGTCATAGCAGAGAATCAGGCATCACGTCACCCACCACTGGAACAGGCCACTGTCACACATTTAGGCCCAGGCACCCATGCAGAGGAGAGAGGTCCCGTAACAGAGAATCTGGCCTTATGTCAGCGCAGAATCAGTCTTCATGTCATAGCAGAGAATCAGGCATCACGTCACCCACCACTGGAAAAGGCCACTGTCACACATTTAGGCCCAGGCACCCAGGCAGAGGAGAGAGGTCCCGTAACAGAGAATCTGGCCTTATGTCAGCGCAGAATCAGTCTTCATGTCATAGCAGAGAATCAAGCTTCACGTCACCCACCACTCGAACAGGCCACTGTCACACATTTAGGCCCCGGGACCCAGACAGAGGAGAGAGGTCCTGTAACAGAGAATCTGGCCTTATGTCAGCACAGAATCTGTCTTCATGTCATAGCAGAGAATAAGGCATCACGTCACCCACCACTGGAACAGGCCACTGTCACACATTTAGGCCCAGGCACCCAGGCAGAGGAGAGAGGTCCCGTAACAGAGAATCTGGCCTTATGTCAGCGCAGAATCAGTCTTCATGTCATAGCAGAGAATCAAGCTTCACGTCACCCACCACTGGAACAGGCCACTGTCACACATTTAGGCCCCGGCACCCAGACAGAGGAGAGAGGTCCTGTAACAGAGAATCTGGCCTTATGTCAGCACAGAATCTGTCTTCATGTCATAGCAGAGAATCAGGCATCACGTCACCCACCACTGGAACAGGCCACTGTCACACATTTAGGCCCAGGCACACAGGCAGAGGAGAGAGGTCCCGTAACAGAGAATCTGGCCTTATGTCAGCACAGAATCTGTCTTAATGTCATAGCAGAGAATCAGGCTTCACGTCACCCACCACTGGAACAGGCCACTGTCACACATTTAGGCCCAGGCACCCAGGCAGAGGAGAGAGGTCCCGTAACAGAGAATCTGGCCTTATGTCAGCGCAGAATCTGTATTCATGTCATAGCAGAGAATCAGGCTTCACGTCACCCACCACTGGAACAGGCCACTGTCACACATTTAGGCCCCGGCACCCAGACAGAGGAGAGCGGTCCCGTAACAGAGAATCTGGCCTTATGTCAGCGCAGAATCTGTCTTCATGTCATAGCAGAGAATCAGGCTTCATGTCAGACACAACTGGAACAGGCCACTGTCACACATTTAGGCCCAGGCTCCCAGGCAGAGGAGAGAGGTCCCGTAACAGAGAATCTGGCCTTATGTCAGCGCAGAATCTGTATTCATGTCATAGCAGAGAATCAGGCCACTGTCACACATTTAGGCCCCGGCACCCAGACAGAGGAGAGGTTCATTCAACTTTGGGTTGCCCCACAATATAATGGTAAAATGAAATTAAAAATAGTATTGAATGAGGAAGTGCCCTGGAGTAGAATAATATATTGTTAAGGGGAGGTAGTTAATATCTAATCTGCACAAGGGATGGACAGGTCCTGTGGGATCCATGCCTGGTTCATTTTTATGAACGTCAGCTTGTCCACATTGGCTGTAGACAGGCGGCTGCGTTTGTCTGTAATGACGCCCCCTGCCGTGCTGAATACACGTTCAGACAAAACGCTGGCCGCCGGGCAGGCCAGCACCTCCAAGGCATAAAAGGCTAGCTCTGGCCACGTGGACAATTTGGAGACCCAGAAGTTGAATGGGGCCGAACCATCAGTCAGTACGTGGAGGGGTGTGCACAGGTACTGTTCCACCATGTTAGTGAAATGTTGCCTCCTGCTAACACGTTCCGTATCAGGAGGTGGTGCAGTTAGCTGTGGCGTGTTGACAAAACTTTTCCACATCTCTGCCATGCTAACCCTGCCCTCAGAGGAGCTGGCCGTGACACAGCTGCGTTGGCGACCTCTTGCTCCTCCTCTGCCTTCGCCTTGGGCTTCCACTGGTTCCCCTGTGACATTTGGGAATGCTCTCAGTAGCGCGTCTACCAACGTGCGCTTGTACTCGCGCATCTTCCTATCACGCTCCAGTGTAGGAAGTAAGGTGGGCACATTGTCTTTGTACCGGGGATCCAGCATGGTGGCAACCCAGTAGTCTGCACACGTTAAAATGTGGGCAACTCTGCTGTCGTTGCGCAGGCACTGCAGCATGTAGTCGCTCATGTGTGCCAGGCTGCCCAGAGGTAAGGACAAACTGTCCTCTGTGGGAGGCGTATCGTCATCGTCCTGTGTTTCCCCCCAGCCACGCACCAGTGATGGGCCCGAGCTGCTTTGGGTGCCACCCCGCTGTGAACATGCTTCATCCTCATCCTCCTCCACCTCATCCTCATCCTCCAGTAGTGGGCCCTGTCTGGCCACATTTGTACCTGGCCTCTGGTGTTGCAAAAAACCTCCCTCTGAGTCACTTTGAAGAGACTGGCCTGAAAGTGCTAAAAATGACCCCTCTTCCTCCTGGGCCACCTCCTCTTCCATCATCGCCCTAAGTGTTTTCTTAAGGAGACATAGAAGTGGTATTGTAACGCTGATAACGGCGTCATCGCCACTGGCCATGTTGGTGGAGTACTCGAAACAGCGCAACAGGGCACACAGGTCTCGCATGGAGGCCCAGTCATTGGTGGTGAAGTGGGTCTGATCCGCAGTGCGACTGACCCGTGCGTGCTGCAGCTGAAACTCCACTATGGCCTGCTGCTGCTCGCACAGTCTGTCCAGCATATGCAAGGTGGAGTTCCACCTGGTGGGCACGTCGCATATGAGGCGGTGAGCGGGAAGGCCGAAGTTACGCTGTAGCGCAGACAGGCGAGCAGCGGCAGGGTGTGAACGCCGGAAGCGCGAACAGACGGCCCGCACTTTATGCAGCAGCTCTGACATGTCGGGGTAGTTGTGAATGAACTTCTGCACCACCAAATTCAGCACATGCGCCAGGCAAGGGATGTGCGTCAAACCGGCTAGTCCCAGAGCTGCAACGAGATTTCACCCATTATCGCACACCACCAGGCCGGGCTTGAGGCTCACCGGCAGCAACCACTCGTCGGTCTGTTGTTCTATACCCCCCCCCACAACTCCTGTGCGGTGTGGGGCCTGTCCCCCAAACATATGAGTTTCAGAACGGCCTGCTGACGTTTACCCCGGGCTGTGCTGAAATTGGTGGTGAAGGTGTGTGGCTGACTGGATGAGCAGGTGGAAGAAGAGGAGGAGGAAGCTGAGTAGGAGGAGGAGGAGACAGGAGGCAAAGAATGTTGCCCTGCGATCCTTGGCGGCGAAAGGACGTGCGCCAAACAGCTCTCCGCCTGGGGCCCAGCCGCCACTACATTTACCCAGTGTGCAGTTAGGGAGATATAGCGTCCCTGGCCGTGCTTACTGGTCCACGTATCTGTGGTTAGGTGGACCTTGCCACAGATGGCGTTGCGCAGTGCACACTTGATTTTATCGGATACTTGGTTGTGCAGGGAAGGCACGGCTCTCTTAGAGAAGTAGTGGCGGCTGGGAACAACATACTGTGGGACAGCAAGTGACATGAGCTGTTTGAAGCTGTGTGTGTCCACCAGCCTAAATTACAGCATTTCATAGGACAGTAGTTTAGAAATGCTGGCATTCAGGGCCAGGGATTGAGGGTGGCTAGGTGAGAATTTACGCTTTCTCTCAAATGTTTGTGAGATGGAGAGCTGAACGCTGCCGTGTGACATGGTTGAGATGCTTGGTGACGCAGGTGGTGGTGTTGGTGGTACATCCCATGTTTGCTGGGCGGCAGGTGCCAACGTTCCTCCAGAGGCGGAGGAAGAGGCCGAAGCGGCGGCAGCAGCAGAAGAAGAGGCCGAGGCAGCAGCAGCAGAAGATGTAGCAGGGGGAGCCTGAGTGACTTCCTTGTTTTTAAGGTGTTTACTCCACTGCAGTTCATGCTTTGCATGCAGGTGCCTGGTCATGCAGGTTGTGCTAAGGTTCAGAACGTTAATGCCTCGCTTCAGGCTCTGATGGCACAGCGTGCAAACCACTCGGGTCTTGTCGTCAGCACATTGTTTGAATAAGTGCCATGCCAGGGAACTCCTTGAAGCTGCCTTTGGGGTGCTCGGTCCCAGATGGCGGCGGTCAGTATCAGGCGGAGTCTCTTGGCGGCGGGTGTTCTGATTTTTCCCACTGCTCCCTCTTTTTCTACGCTGTTGGCTCGGTCTCACCACTGCCTCTTCCTCCGAACTGTGAAAGTCAGTGGCACGACCTTCATTCCATGTGGGGTCTAGGACCTCATCGTCCCCTGCATCGTCTTCCACCCAGTCTTGATCCCTGACCTCCTGTTCAGTCTGCACACTGCAGAAAGACGCAGCAGTTGGCACCTGTGTTTCGTCATCATCAGAGACGTGCTGAGGTGGTATTCCCATGTCCTCATCATCAGGAAAAATAAGTGGTTGTGCGTTAGTGCATTCTATCTCTTCCACCCCTAGGGAAGGGCTACGTGGATGCCCTTGGGAAACCCTGGCAGCAGAGTCTTCAAACAGCATAAGAGACTGCTGCATAACTTGAGGCTCAGACAGTTTCCCTGATATGCATGGGGGTGATGTGACAGACCGATGGGCTTGGGTTTCATGCGCCATCTGTGCGCTTTCTGCAGAAGACTGGGTGGGAGATAATGTGAACGTGCTGGATCCACTGTCGGCCACCCAATTGACTAATGCCTGTACCTGCTCAGGCCTTACCATCCTTAGAACGGCATTGGGCCCCACCAAATATCGCTGTAAATTCTGCTGGCTACTGGGACCTGAGGTAGTTGGTTCACTAGGACGCGTGGCTGTGGCAGAACGGCCGGGTCCACTAACACCACCACGACCATGTCCACGTCCGCGTCCCTTATTAGATGTTTTCCTCATTGTTCCCGTTCACCACAATTTTGAGAATGGCAAATCTGGGAATGCTTTTTCAACCCAGAACAAAAAGTCTGCTTTTACGGTCACTACAAATAACTTGACCAGCTAAAACTGTGCAGATTTGGTTGAATAGAGATGTGAGACCTGTTTTTTTTTGCGCTGTGTGACAGGTATAGGTTTAATCACAGAATGACACTTCTATCAGCACGCTAGCGTGTGTCTTAGGTTTTTCTGAATGACACTATCAATACCTTCAATGTAAGATTTTCTTTTTGGGATAGATTTCAAGTAGGCCTCAAATACCACAAACTAGTTATTTTCAGAATGGCAAATTTCGGAATGCTTTTTCAACCCAGAACAAAAAGTCTGCTTTGACGGTCACTACAAATAACTTGACCAGCTAAAACACTGCAGATTTGGTTGAATAGAAATGTCAGGTCTATTTTTTAGGCGCTGGGTGACAGGCTCAACTTGCCCCTGATGTAGTATATGGCCAAAAAATAACCACACTGTTGATGGTTAAATACACTTGGGTGACACAGGCTCAGCCTGCACCAGATGTAGTATATGGCCAAAAAATAACCAGACTGTTGATGGTTAAATGCACATCGGTGACACAGGCTCAGCCTGCAGCTGATGTAGGATATAGCACAAAATAACCACACTATCGATGGTTAAATACACTTGGTGATAGCTCGTGCTGGCGCACCACAAGTCACAAAATGGCCGCCGATCACCCCAGAAAAAAAGTGATCTAAAAACGCTCTGGGCAGCCTCAAAAAAGTGAGCAAGTCAATAATAGCACTTCAATGATCCACAGCTGCAGATCGATCACAGAATGAAGTCTTTTGGAGGAGTTAATCTGCCTAATCTCGCCCTAACGTCGCAGCTGCAACCTCTCCCTATACTGATCATAGCAGAGTGACGTGCAGCGCTACGTGACTCCAGCTTAAATAGAGGCTGGGTCACATGCTGCACTGGCCAATCACAACCATGCCAATAGTAGGCATGGCTGTGATGGCCTCTTGGGGCAAGTAGTATGACGCTTGTTGATTGGCTGCTTTGCAGCCTTTCAAAAAGCGCCAAGAAAGCGCCGAACACAGAACCCGAACCCGGACTTTTACGAAAATGTTCGGGTCCGTGTCACGGACACCCCAAAATTCGGTACGAACCCGAACTATACAGTTCGGGTTCGCTCATCCCTACTTGCTATTACACTTTTTGTGATATAAGGTGAAAAAAAATGGCTTTTTATTTTTATTTTTTTACGGTGTTCACCTGAGGGGTTAGGTCATGTGATATTTTTATAGAGCAGGTTATTATGGATGTGGCGATACCTAATATGTATACTTTTTTCATTTACTTAAGTTTAACACAATAACAGCTTTTTTAAAACAAAAAAAATGAGGTTATAGTGTCTCCAGATTCTGAGCCATAGTGATTGTCTTAGGTAGAGACTGATTATTTGCGCCATGAGGCGACGGTTAGATTGGTACTATTTTGGTGGGCATACGCCTTTTTGATCGCTTGCTTTTGTACTTTTAGTGATGTAATGTGACAAAAAAATTGTGTATATAGCACAGTTTTTATTTTTTACGGTGTTCATCTGAGGGCTTAGGTCATGTGATATGTTTATAGAGCCGGTCGATACAGATGTGGCGATACCTAATATGTAAACTTTTTTTTTTTCCTATTTTTTACCAAGTTTTTTTTTCCTATTTTTTACCAAGTTTTTTTTAACTTTATTTGGGGAAATGATTTTTTATTTATTTTTTACTTGGAGGGAAAACTTTATTTTTAAAACTTTTTTTTCACTTTATTTTTTGTCCCACTTTTGGACTTCAACTTTTGGGGGTCTAATCCCCTTTACAATGCATTCTAATACTTCTGTATTGGAATGCATTGGCTGTATGAGTAATACAGTGTGTATTACTCATACAGCTTCCTGCCTGTGAGATCCAGGGGGCTGGATCTCACAGGTTTGTGACAGGAAGGCAGCGGCAATGCCTCAGGAAGGCATTGTGCTGCCTTCCATGCCATCGGGTCCCCATTACAGCAGCATGGGGACCCGATGGCAACTCCGATCACCGCAGGTCTGAATTGACCTGCGGTTTGCAGCGATTGCCGATACAGGGGGGGGGGGGGGGTCATGGGACCCCCCTGCGCATTGTCCCAGGGTGCCTGCTGATTGATTTCAGCAGGCACCCAGTTCGATCACGGCCCGCCACGAGGCGGTGATCGGAACTACACATGACGTACCAGTACGTCATGTGTCCTTAAGTACCAGGTCATCATGACGCACTGGTACGTCATATGTCCCAAAGAGGTTAAAAGGGGTGTCCGTGTTCAGAGCTGAACCCAGATATACCCATAATTTCACCCAGGCAGCCCCCCTGATGTTATCATTGGAGCATCTCATGCTCCGATGCACTCTTTTGCCCTGTGCTTTTATTTACAATAACACACTGCCGGGTGGATGCTTCCACCCGGCAGTGTGTTTGGTGACATCACCGGCTTTGATGGGCCGTGCTTTAGCGCTGCCCTAGCCGTTTTACTGGCTAGGGAAGCGCTAAAGCCCGCCCATCAGTGCCGGTGACATCACCGTGCTTCCTGGCAGCCCCATGCAGAGCCCGGTTCGTCACCGGAACTCCTGAAAATGCCTTTTCCCTGTGCGATTTAGTGCAGGGCAAAGGAGAGCATCGGAGCATGAACTGCTCCGATGCTCAAGTCAGGGGTGTTGCCTGGGTGAAAATGGAGGTATGTCTGGGTTCAGCTCTGAACCCAGACAACTCCTTTAATATTGTTCAGATCTTTACCTAGATTTAAAAGCTTATTTCCATCTATCTGATCATCATATGGAATGCTTTGATGTTCTCCTGAAGCAATCCTGTAGAAGAAGCTGTCTAGGACATCTCTCATCCTGTAGAAGAGGAGGACTGGGAATTGTTCTCTCTCCTTTAATTGGTGGTTGGTGATCCTCCATCATAGGTTCTTGCACAGTTTTTTGTGTCCTAAATACTCAGACTCATCCATGGAGAAATAGACATCCTGACACCTTATAGGAACGTGCAATAAGTTACAATTCCAGCTCACCTTTGTATGAATGCTCTGCGTGCACGGAAGGACCAGGAGATCCAAAGCATGAGGAAAATAAGAAAAAATCCGGCACTGTAGATGCTTTGTAGTAGAAACCTTCCGTTTATTGAAGCAACATACAGTCAGGTCCATAAATATTGGGACATGGACACAATTCTAACATTTTGGACTCTATACACCACCACAATGGATTTGAAATGAAACAAACAAGATGCGCTTTACCTGTAGACTGTCAGCTTTAATTTGAGGGTATTTACATCCAAATCAGGTGAACGGTGTAAGAATTACAACAGTTTGCATATGTGCCTCCCACTTGTTAAGGGACCAAAAGTAATGGGACAATTGGCTTCTCAGCTGTTCCATGGCCGGGTGTGTGTTATTCCCTCATTATCCCAATTACAATGAGCAGATAAAAGGTCAGAGGTCATTTCCAGTCTGCTATTTGCATTTGTAATTTGTTGCTGTCAACTCTCAAGATGAGACCCAAAGAGCTGTCACTATCAGGGAAGCCATCATTGAAAAACACAACAAACCCATCAGAGAGATAGCAAAAACATTAGGCGCGGCCAAAACAACTGTTTGGAACATTCTTAAAACAAAAGAACGCACCGGTGAGCTCAGCAACACCAAAAGACCCGGAAGACCACGGAAAACAACTGTGGTGGATGACCAAAGAATTCTTTCCCTGGTGAAGAAAACACCCTTCACAACAGTTGGCCAGATCAAGAACACTCTCCAGGAGGTAGGTGTATGTGTGTCAAAGTCAACAATCAAGAGAAGACTTCACCAGAGTGAATACAGAGGGTTCACCACAAGATGTAAACCATTGGTGAGCCTCGAAAACAGGAAGGCCAGATTAGAGTTTGCCAAACGACATCTAAAAAAGCCTTCACAGTTCTGGAACAACATCCTATGGACAGATGAGACCAAGATCAACTTGTACCAGAGTGATGGAGAAGGAAAGGAACTGCTCATGATCCTAAGCATACCACCTCATCAGTGAAGCATGGTGGTGGTAGTGTCATGGCGTGGGCATGTATGGCTGCCAATGGAACTGGTTCTCTTGTATTTATTGATGATGTAACTGCTGACAAAAGCAGCAGGATGAATTCTGAAGTGTTTCGGGCAATATTATCGGCTCATATTCAGCCTAATGCTTCAGAACTCATTGGACGGCGCTTCACAGTGCAGATGGACAATGACCCAAAGCATACTGCAAAAGCAACCAAAAAGTTTTTTAAGGGAAAGAAGTGGAATGTTCTGCAATGGCCAAGTCAATCACCTGATCTGAATATGATTGAGCATTTCACTTGCTGAAGACAAAACTGAAGGGAAAATGCCCCAAGAACAAGCAGGAACTGAAGACAGTTGCAATAGAGGCCTAGCAGAGCATCACCAGGGATGAGACCAGCGTCTGGGGATGTCTATGCGTTCCAGACTTCAGGCTGTAATTGACTGCAAAGGATTTGCAACCAAGTATTAAAAAGTGAAAGTTTGATTTATGATTATTATTCTGTCCCATTACTTTTGGTCCCTTAACAAGTGGGAGGCACATATGCAAACTGCTGTAATTCCTGCACCGTTCACCTGATTTGGATGTAAATACCCTCAAATTACAGCTGACAGTCTGCAGGTAAAGCACATCTTGTTTGTTTCATTTCAAATCCATTGTGGTGGTGTATAGAGCCAACAATTTTAGAATTGTGTCGATGTCCCAATATTTATGGACATGACTGTAGATCCACATACACAAGCGGTATTTCGTTGACGCGTTTTGGACAAAGTCCTTAGTCTTAACACAGGTTGGTGCTAAAGTGAGACAATATATACTTCCTTTAAAAATGCCACTCCCACAAAGCGGAGGTGGAAAAAGAGAAAATAGTCTCACCAGCATCAGAACACCTGATAGCAGTCACATGTGGGTGTAGCACTGATGAGCATGCCATGAAACATGGTCTGCAATAATGTGCTGCTATGTCGGTGCAACCAAATCCACATGGTGTGAACAGGCACATAAAAAGACAATGTAAAAAATACACTATTAAAATCGGGCATTGGTCCATCCACATACAACGGCAAAGTGGATTCCAAATCATAATTACCATAGACATGTATTTTTACCAATGAATGGTTTTCATGACCTAAGTTAAACTAAGACCTGAAGGCATTCTGGTGTTCAGTCTAAATATCCAGTAAGCTTCCCTTAAAAGAATTGCTTTTTTGAGATCGCCTCCCCTAGGATGAGAGGAGACTTTCTCACTAGCAAAGGCACGGAAGGAGTTAACCTTGCGATGGTGTTTAATCATGAAATGTTTGGCAGCGCTAGAGATATTCAATACAGTGGGATTAGATATATAGTTTAAATGCTCTAAGATCCTATTTTTAAATTTACTTGATGTGCATCAAATCACATAAATTACACCAGTGCTGATGCAAGTTAGATATGTTTGGATTGGAAAGGTGATCCGCACTCTGGAATGTTTTGGTGACAATGACTAAATTGCAAGTTTTGCAAGGATGGGAGCCACATTTAGTAAAACCCTTGTATTGAAGCCAGGAACCTGGTGTAGTTTTAGTAGAACGATACAAGGAAGGTGATAATGAGTTGACAATAGTAGAAGTTCTCCTGGAAACAATACTGCAGCCATCTTTCAAGATGTCATGCAGAACATCATCATCATATAATATCGGCAAACAATTATTGGTGATGCGCCATATTTCTGTAAATTGTCGGCTGTACGTAAGAACCAGGGTCGGTAAATTCTCTTTGTTTTTTATAATATTTTGGGGCCCTTTTGGTACTAGCGGTTGACTAATATTGAAGTTTCCCTTCCTGGAACCAAACACACTCCTCTTTCTCATCTGGTTGGGTGGTGCACCACCATGGGATTCCGAACAATAAATCTATTCTGGGTTTACTGGAAGCTATATTCATAGCTCTCTGTAACATCCATGGTGTGTGACCTCTTTGACTGAGACGGAAGCTGATATTGTGACATTCCCTATAAAACGCTGCATCTGTAATACATATTCTACGTGCTCTTAGAAATTCTCCTTCAGGGATTCCTCTGATGGTATGTATAGGATGATGACTACTGGCATGTAAAATAGTCTTCCCTGCGGTTTCTTTGCGGAAAATTTCAGACATGACTGTTACATTTGATCCAGATGTCCGCTCCAAATAAAGAGCAGGTCGTCTATGTATCTGCCATACCATTCAACATTCATGCAGAAGGGATTGTTCACATTAGATTTCTACTACAAAGCATCTACAATGCCGGATTTTTTCTTCTTTTCCTCACCTTATAGGAACCTCTCAATAATCTTGTTTTGAGCTCTAGGATTTTCTCTCTGTTGACTTTCTCATGTATCGGGATGTAAGGTGTCGGCCTGGATATTGGGCTCAGGATTCCTCCCCGTCCTTCAGATACCGGGGCCTGACAATGCTCACTAAAAGTCGTCTTCACTACTGTGTATGCAGTACGCAGCGCTGCAGGGTATTGCGATGGTGAGGTCACGGTCAATAGGCAAACGAGGGTTGCTCTTGGTTACTCACAGTTTTATGAAAGACCCTGGGCAGGCGTACAGCAGTGATGGAGAGGCTGGAACATGTATCCTCTGGGACACTCTCTATGTATAGGGACCAGGCCTGGTGGTAGGTGAGGTGCCCTGGATGTTGCAGGTTTAAGGTGCCGGTGGCAAGATCCCTTTAAGCTCGTGACGCCAGTGCCGGTAACGGTGGCACACCGATAGGAATAATTGAGGAACATGATGTTGTGGTGAACCAAAACTTCCTTTTACTGGAAACAATCAACTATTTACAGTCTTTTGTTCAGTTCCATATGTCAGCAGCAGTCACAAGCAGGCTTATACAAATGGCAGGCACAATGTTCTTGCAAGATACTCAGAGGGTTAACTCACTTACAGATCAGGCTGCACTTTTCCTCAGAAATCCTGTCTGTCTTTATCCCAAGGCCCGTATGCCCTATTGTTGGCTTTATCCTTGGTTAGGAAAACTTCCTCAGGTATATGTCCTTGCTTTCAATTAAATCCTTCTGCCCTTCAGCTCTCTTGTCTGGCTGGAATACTGGCTCTGCTCTGTTATGGGAACTTGGTTCTTCTCAGGAGGCAAAACCCTCTCCTGGTGGGGCAACTAGAAGCCTGGACTGTCTAGCTGCATGTCAGAACCTGGCCTTCAGCTCCTGCATGGCTAAAGTGCCCACTCTGAACTGACTCTACACAACTTTCCCTGAACAGGACCTGACTATATATATTAGGGGTTCCCTAGTTCCCTCTACTGTCTAGGAGGCCTGATACACAGATAAAGCAGGGAAAATACACATAAAACATAGTAATATACATTAAAAAGTAATGTAAAATACAATACCACTGTTCCACAGGAGGTGGAGAACAACGTGGCCCAATTGACCCTTGTGTAGTGCCCACATTTACCTAGTGGGACACTACATGTATTCTTCTCCAGTAAGCCGGGGGAGGATCTCTAGGGTGAGATTTATTATACTCTCTGCCATCTTGTCCCCATCCTTATCCATCCTTGATGGGTCAATCAGGAGAATGACCTTATATAGGAGATATACGCTGAGCGGATCCTATATTGTAGGAACCAATATTATATGTGTTGCCTATATCATGTGTACATGCCTAATAAAATGTATAGGTAGAAGGAGTAGTGAAGGCAGGGAACATGAAAAAGCTTAAAAATAATAAATACATGTGTGTGAGAGATGATTTACACCAAAATAAAGCCTGTTTAGGCGAATAACCTCACTTGTCCCAGATTTTAAAATGTAACTTTTACTACCATTAATGAATTAAAATGGGTGGTTGGCTCTCACCTAGTGAACTGTGACGGGTGCTACTAGCTCACAACTTGGGTGCCCGACCCAAAATGGTAAAGGGTATTGGAAAAGAAGGAGAGTGAGCACTCACAACACTTGGACCATAGGATACAAGATGAATTTATTAATTGGAATAGGGCCTGTTGTGTCCATTAAATAAAATACATAACATATACTAAAATACAATCAAATAGTATAAAATAGCAAATTGGTACCAATGAAAAAATACCCTGTTGGTGGGGTGAGTCGCTTAATGGCAAATACCGCACATAAATATTTCTTCAAGCACATATAACCGGCACTGTTAGTATTTGTTGTGCCACCATCCACAATTCCAGTATTTGATTCCCAAAGATGTTAAATGGATTACTGTTGTTGTTAACAGTTCAAATAGAAATGTCCCAAATGTCTGTGATAGATCAATCCAAGTGCACTGCGTGCAGAATTATTAGGCAAATGAGTATTTTGACCACATCATCCTCTTTATGCATGTTGTCTTACTCCAAGCTGTATAGGCTCGAAAGCCTACTACCAATTAAGCATATTAGGTGATGTGCATCTCTGTAATGAGAAGGGGTGTGGTCTAATGACATCAACACCCTATATTAGGTGTGCATAATTATTAGGCAACTTCCTTTCCTTTGGCAAAATGGGTCAAAAGAAGGACTTGACAGGCTCAGAAAAGTCAAAAATAGTGAGATATCTTGCAGAGGGATGCAGCACTCTTAAAATTGCAAAGCTTCTGAAGCATGATCATCGAACAATCAAGCGTCCAAGTACTCCACAGCGTGGCTGGCAAAAAAGGGTATAAAAGAAGAAAATTTAATGACATGGCCTCCTTGTTCACCTGATCTGAACCACATTGAGAACCTGTGGTCCATCATCAAATGTGAGATTTACAAGGAGGGAAAACAGTACACCTCTCTGAACAGTGTCTGGGAGGCTGTGGTTGCTGCTGCACGCAATGTTGATGGTGAACAGATCAAAACACTGACAGAATCCATGGATGGCAGGCTTTTGAGTGTCCTTGCAAAGAAAGGTGGCTATATTGGTCACTGATTTGTTTTTGTTTTGTTTTTGAATGTCAGAAATGTATATTTGTGAATGTTGAGATGTTATATTGGTTTCACTGGTAAAAATAAATAATTGAAATGGGTATATATTTGTTTTTTGTTAAGTTGCCTAATAATTATGCACAGTAATAGTCACCTGCACACACAGATATCCCCCTAAAATAGCTAAAACTAAAAACAAACTAAAAACTACTTCCAAAAATATTCAGCTTTGATATTAATGAGTTTTTTGGGTTCATTGAGAACATGGTTGTTCAATAATAAAATTAATCCTCAAAAATACAACTTGCCTAATAATTCTGCACTCCCTGTACTAATTTAATAGCTGATTTGATAGTACATACAAAGTTCCAGCGCTACAACACGATGAATGTCTCCGTCGGTTCTCCTCTTATAGCTATAATTGTGACCGCCTGGACCGGTACACTTAGATCGCCACTATTCCAGATAGTAGTATAAGTTCCTGAGTCCCGGCACTGCGTCCCGCTGCTGTATCAGCCGGTCAGTCCTTCCACGAGGTGTGTGCGCCTTAGTAGTAGCGTATGTTGCTGTATAATGGAGCGATGATTATAGTTGAAGATTTTCTTATCGCATGGCCATGCAATTTTTTAAGAGAGGTTCCGCAGGTTAAGTGGGCGCTTCTTCCTATCACCAGACGCGTTTCGGGGTGTCTGCACCCCTTCCTCAGTGGTTGAAGCGCTCAACATCCCACTCCACCTTTTATAGCGCATTCAGTACTCAGGAAATTCTGGGTGCTAGCATTCCGTTCTAGTTTTAGTGCGGTTTTTTTCATTAAGATGCGTTTTTCCCAATTTTGCAACTAGTATATTACAAAACCTATGCCAACTTGGATATTAAAGTATAACATCACATTTAATAAATAATACACAAATAATTTACGTTTTAAAATATAAGCTGAGAGGCCCTTATCCTTACTGGGAGACATTGCAAAATATAAAGATATATACAGTTGCAAGAAAAAGTATGTGAACCCTTTGGAATGATATGGATTTCTGCACAAATTGGTCATAAAATGTGATCTGATCTTCATCTAAGTCACAACAATAGACAATCATAGTCGGCTTAAACTTATAACACACAAAGAGTTAAATGTTACCATGTTTTTTTTGAGCACACCATGTAAACATTGACAGTGCAGGTGGAAAAAGTATGTGAACCCTTGGATTTAATAACTGGTTGAACCTCCTTTGGCAGCAATAACTTTAACTAAACGTTTCCTGTAGTTGCAGATCAGACGTGCACAACGGTCAGGAGTAATTCTTGACCATTCCTCTTTACAGAACTGTTTCAGGTCAGCAATATTCTTGGGATGTCTGGTGTAAATCGCTTTCTTGAGGTCATGCCACAGCATCTCAATCGGGTTGAGGTCAGGACTGGGCCACTCCAGAAGGCAGATTTTCTTCTGTTTAAGCCATTCTGTTGTTGATTTACTTCTATGCTTTCGGTCGTTGTCCTGTTGCAACACCCATCTTCTGTTGAGCTTCAGGTGGTGGACAGATGGCCTTAAGTTCTCCTGCTAAATGTCTTGATAAACTTGGGAATTCATTTTTCCTTCAATGATAGCAATCCGTCCAGGACCTGACGCAGCAAAGCAGCCCCAAACCATGATGCCCCCACCACCACACTTCACAGTTGGGATGAGGTTTTGAGGTTGGTGTGCTGTGCCTCTTTTTCTCCACACATAGTGTTGTGTGTTTCTTCCAAACAACTCCACTTTGGTTTCATCTGTCCACAGAATATTTTGCCAGTACTGCTGTGGATCATCCAGGTTCTCTTGTGCAAACTGTAAACGTGCAGCAATGTTTTTTTTGGACAGCAGTGGTTTCCTCTGTGGTATCCTCCCATAAAAAACCATTCTTGTTTAGTGTTTTACATATTGTATATTCGCTAACAGGGATGTTAGCATATGCCAGAGACTTTTGTAAGTCTTTAGCTGACACTCTAGGATTCCTCTTCACCTCATTGAGCAGTCTGCGCTGTGCTCCTGCAGTCATCTTTACAGGACGGCCACTCCTACGGAGAGTAGCAGCAGTGCTGAACTTTCTCCATTTATAGACAATTTGTCTTACTGTGGACTGATGAACATCAAGGCTTTTGGAGATACTTTTATAACCATTTCCAGCTTTATGCAAGTCAACAATTCTCAATTGTAGGTCTTCTGAGAGCTCTTTTATGCGAGGCATCATTCACATCAGGCAATGCTCCTTGTGAAAAGCAAACCCAGAACTGGTGTGTATTTTTTATAGGGCAGGGCAGCTGTAACCAACACCTCCAATCTCATCTCATTGATTGGACTCCAGTTGGCTGACACCTCACTCCAATTAGCTCTTGGAGATGTCATTAGTCTAGGGGTTCACATACTTTTTCCACCTGCACTGTGAATGTTTACATGGTGTGTTCAATAAAATCATGGTAACATTTAAATCTTTGTGTGTTATTAGTTTAATCAGACTGTGATTGTCTATTATTGTGACTTAGATGAAGATCAGATCACATTTTATGACCAATTTGTGCAGAAATCCATAGCATTCCAAAGGGTTCACATACTTTTTATTGCAACTGTATATATATACATATGAGGAGGGGCCGGATTTATGCTTGCAGTAAATAGTGGGGTTCAGAGGTTTAAGGAGGGGGGGTCCCAGGGTCGATGAACGGCCAACCTGGGACCCTCCGTCAGAGACGGGACAGCTGCCCTACAGGAAGCCGAAGATCTCCAGGTCCGAATTTAGGCCTGCTGGAAGTAAACAGCCAAATTCATAGATATGTTTGGATTCGGCTCTGGACATCCTCTTGATGAAATCACCCCCTCTCCAATGTTTATTGATTTTTTCCAACGCCACAAAAAATAATTTGGACGGATCCCTATTGTGCACCTCATCGTAATGTTTAGAGAGTGAATGTTTTGCGTATCCCTTTTTAATATTTGAGACATGTTCACTGATTCTGGTTTTCAACAGCCTTTTTGTCCTGCCAATGTATTGGCGTTTGCATGGGCATTGTATCAAATAAATGACTCCAGATGAATTGCATGTAAGGCAATCATTAATCTCCCAAGTAAAGGAGTTATGAGCTGAATGTATTGTGGTTATCTTCCTTTCTTGTAAGCTCACTTTACACCCCATACAACGTCCACATTTAAAGAACCCCTTAAGATTCAAAAAGGAACCTAAATGTGTTTTTATGGGTCTCTTTTCTCTTATTGATGGGGCTACTTTAAGTTTCAAGCTGGGGGCCTTTGTATATACTATCTTGGGTATATTCGGCAATTGTGAGCCGATTACCTTATCACTTAGTATATGATACCAATGTTTTGTTATAATATTTTTAATTTTTTTGTAATTGCTGTTGAAAGGCAAAATCATTTTAATATCCATTTTAGACTCTTCCAATGTCTCAACTTTCTTTTTGTCATCAAAGAAGGACTCTCTTTCAAGTTCTCTCACTCTGGTTAATGATTCGTCCAAAATGGTGACTGGATATTTTTTATCTAAGAATTGGAGTCTCATTTTAGCTGCCTCTTCTTCAAATTTGTCTGGTTCCGTACAATTCCTTTTTATCCTACGGCATTGTCCTAGGGGGACATTCAGTAGCCACCTGGGTAGGTGGCAGCTGTTAAAGAGGATAAAGCCATTCCTAGCAGTCGATCTTTGATAAGTACTGCAGGAATAGCGATCATCCTCTATTTTTATCAGTAAGTCCAAGAATTCCGTTTACTCCTTAATGTTAGATGTGAAAACCAGATTCAGATCATTGTTGTTAATCTCTTTAAAAAATTCCAACAATTCGGACTCCCCCCTCCTCCAAATAATTATTA
Organism: Bufo bufo; assembly: GCF_905171765.1. Classification (NCBI taxonomy): domain Eukaryota; kingdom Metazoa; phylum Chordata; class Amphibia; order Anura; family Bufonidae; genus Bufo; species Bufo bufo. The sequence goes on from NC_053390.1 coordinate 6,456,104, forward strand.
CATCGTCAATGTAGCGCCGCCACAGGACTAGATCGGCCCCAAGTCTAGGCTCGATGGTAGTTGCTTCCCATTCCGCCAAAAACAGGTTGGCGTAACTCGTGATTGTATTTTAGTATATGTTATGTATTTTATTTAATGGATACAACAGGCCCTATTCCAATTAATAAATTAATCTTGTATCCTATGGTCCAAGTGTTGTGAGTGCTCACTCCCCTTCTTTTCCAATACCTTTTACTACCATTAGTTAAAACACTTTCCTAACTATACTTTCCTACTAATGGTAGTAAAAGTTAAGTTTTAAAATCTGGGACAAGTGAGGTTATTAGCCTAAACAGGCTTTATTTTGGTGATTTATAGAAACCCTTCCCAGATAGGGTCGCGTTTGTTTCCTGTGAGCTGAGAGATGATTTAAATTCCTCTTTGATAAATGTTGGACAGCTCCTGGATGTAGAGAATAGGTGCTGCATACACTTAGTGTCTAAAATGGCCGCTTTTATATTTCCTGTCAGGTAATTAGCAGTGATGGACGAACATCGCCCCGGACGGCTCGCGAGCCGCAAGTTCGCGGTGGGCCCTATTCACTTTAATGGCAGGCGAACCTGAAAAACCTTCAGCTCATATTTGCAGCCACCAAATACTTTGTAGAAGTGCACAAATAGTCCCACAACATGGACAGTGACATACCAGAGGGGGATCAATGACAACAATTCCAACTAAAAATATGTATCTTAATCAGGGGACATTTTTATGCGTCTTAAAAGGGAAACTCTCCGAAATGTGTCCTGTTGGAGCCTAGAAAAATGTTTACTTTATGCCACGGGAGTACGGGCCTTAAAAATTTGCCATTCATCTGACATAGAAGAAATTCTGATTATGTGGCTGGAGGTACAGTATGCGGTCAATGGATAAAAATTGTACTGAAGGCCAGTACAAATACAGGTCAAATACATATGTATAAAATTGGATTAAAAACATGGCTAACGAAATCCCCCATCTTGAAAAAAAAATGAATAATAATAGATGAAATTCGATAACACAAATGCTGCTCTATATAGAAAGTATATTATTGGTATATAACACCCCTGCTTCAATCAGTTTTTTTGGGGGGGCAACTGGTAAATCACACCAGTAGAAATTATTTGTTCCAATACTGTTTGTCCCTCTATATGCCAGCAGAACCGCACACAACTGCTGCACAATACAAATGCACTATAATATAATTTCTATGTTAGAAAGTATATTATAAGTGTATTACACCCCTCTGTGTATCACACCTATCGATATCACACCTATACCAGTCCTTAAAATGACTTTCGTGGCCTTATTAGCTAGCGTTCGGTGTCCCACACAGCAACCTCTCCCTACACTGGCGGCCAGATCGGGTTTGTTTATAAGGTAGGGGGTGTGTCCAAGTGCTGAAACGTCTCAATTGGCTGTCCTCTACCACCTGATGGATGTGTCATGGGTCAAAGTTCTTCACAATGTAAAAGAATATGGCGCCGGCGGACATTGCCATATGTTCGCCCGTTTGGTGAACCGCGAATGAGCAAAGTTCGCCGCAAATCGACCGCAAGGCCATCTCTAGTGATTAGCGCTATTTCCCTTAATCACTAGAGAACTCAGAAAACATGTTGTCTTCATTATGAGCAAAAATGCATTTACAAAACAGACGGCATAACGGAAAACACATAAAATACAATCCGTTCTGCTCCGTCTCACATAGGCTTACATGATATTTTGACAACGGATCCGCAATGACCATAACACAAGCAAACGTAAACCTTTCCATAACGGATCTGCTACCATTGACAATAATGTTATTTTCTCTGCGTTATTTTGCTGAAAATAACAAAGAGCTAACGTAATCCATAACGCTGATGTGAACCCGGCCGTGTCGTATTTGCACTCACTGTCCAGTGCTGTGCGGATCTTAAGACCCCTTTGTCAGGTGCCAAACATCAAATTGATGATTTATATTCACATATTTTTCATGTAGTAATTTCTGTATAGAAACATGACCACGATCAGTGGCTATTATAAGCATAGTTACGTCTGGCTGTAATAAGTTTTCAACTTTTATTTATTTTTTATGCCACTTTTTCCAGTAAACACTGAATGTGTTGGGACAACTTGTTGATTTGATGCGTTGCTGCATCCATTAGATTGTAAATGTGATATTTACCAGAAAATCCAGGATTATCTCATTGACCATCCCCTGAAACATGTTTTCTTCTTTTTTTCCAGTTAAAGTCACACGTTCCAGTATAGACTTCACACGTTCCCTCTATTTATACCATACTGCCTGTGAATAGTTTCCAAAAAACGAATTAACTAATTTAGCACATTAATCCCAACAGGCTTGACACAGAATCAAAGAGCTGAGCTTTCACAGACAATAGTCAAATACTATGTATTTTTCCTCTTTGCAATGACTTTGACAAGGTTCTTGTAGGTTCACAAAGCCTATCTCCACTTCAATGTATGCATTTTCTTCCTCACTTTCAGAATACCGGGATGTGTCCTCATTGGGATCCTCATAAGTTGTGGCTGTCTCTTTACCTACTTCATCCTGTAAACTCTGTGAATTCAAATCCAATTCCAATGGTAACACATGTATCTCATCTTGATCTTCATCTAAGTCTATTTCTGGATTTGGAATCGGGCGCTGTCTTTTGAAGATAATGACAACTTGATTTGGTTGTTGTAGATTCGGTACGTCTAAATTCACCCTTTTTCTATCAGGGGAGTGTCAATCGATCTTTCACTGAAAAGAGATTTCTATGGATTTGTCTCAACTGCAGACTGGAGAGTTGTACTGATGCCGATAGTCTGTGGTCTTTGAGAATAAGTAGCACATGCCCATTGCCAATGGAATGAAGACCCATTTCAGTCGACTTTCCCAGAATTGTAATGATTGGATTGTCACTTGGTTTCTAATTGAATGGCATAACTGCTCATTTACTGCATAGTTTTGTTCATTTTTTTCCTATGGTGTTGTGGAAGTTGATAATTCATTTGGATCAAAATCAAGTACAGTATGTCCACCATTGTTAACTCCTCCACCGAATCACCTAGAGTTAGTGTTTCTGAACTGATTACCTTTCGTGAAATTCCTCTTCCTCGGATGACACAGCCTTGGAGTCAGGCTAGATAAGACGTAAGGGTGTATTTTCATTGCCTTCTCAACATGTTTTCGGAATCAATAGTTTGAAACTACCATTCCTCAAGATCTTCTGACACAATTTCCTCAAGAATAGCTGACGTTTCTTCGCTGGTAACTGTTTCACCTTGTTTGGGGTGACGGCTGTCTCTGCAGTTAATAACGTTTTTGTCCACTTGTATGTTCTATAGAAAAACGTATAGTCTGTGGGCTTTGAGAACAAGCAGCACATGAAGATTCCGTTGCAGACATTGGTGCTTGTCTGTGGAAGGAGGAAACAATAACATAGTTGGTAAAACACGACTAACAAAAGTAATATCATTTTCTCCAGCCTTTATTTCTTTTTCCTGCCAAATGTGTTTTTCCCTGAAATTGTAGAACTACACTGCTCAAAAAAATAAAGGGAACACTTAAACAACACAATGTAACTCCAAGTCAATCACACTTCTGTGAAATCAAACTGTCCACTTAGGAAGCAACACTGAGTGACAATCAATTTCACATGCTGTTGTGCAAATGGGATAGACAACAGGTGGAAATTATAGGCAATTAGCAAGACACCCCCAATAAAGGAGTGGTTCTGCAGGTGGTGACCTGACCACTTCTCAGTTCCTATGCTTCCTGGCTGATGTTTTGGTCACTTTTGAATGCTGGCGGTGCTTTCACTCTAGTGGTAGCATAAGACTGAGTCTACAACCCACACAAGTGGCTCAGGTAGTGCAGCTTATCCAGGATGGCACATCAATGCGAGCTGTGGCAAGAAGGTTTGCTGTGTCTGTCAGCGTAGTGTCCAGAGCATGGAGGCGCTACCAGGAGACAGGCCAGTACATCAGGAGACGTGGAGGAGGCCGTAGGAGGGCAACAACCCAGCAGCAGGACCGCTACCTCCGCCATTGTGCAAGGAGGAACAGGAGGAGCACTGCCAGAGCCCTGCAAAATGACCTCCAGCAGGCCACAAATGTGCATGTGTCTGCTCAAACGGTCAGAAACAGACTCCATGAGGGTGATATGAAGGCCCGACGTCCACAGGTGGGGGTTGTGCTTACAGCCCAACACCGTGCAGGACGTTTGGCATTTGCCAGAGAACACCAAGATTGGCAAATTCGCCACTGGCGTCCTGTGCTCTTCACAGATGAAAGCAGGTTCACACTGAGCACGTGACAGAGTCTGGAGACGCCGTGGAGAACGTTCTGCTGCCTGCAACATCCTCCAGCATGACCGGTTTGGCATTGGGTCAGTAATGGTGTGTTGTGGCATTTCTTTGGAGGGCCGCACAGCCCTCCATGTGCTCGCCAGAGGTAGCCTGACTGCCATTAGGTACCGAGATGAGATCCTCAGACCACTTGTGAGACCATATGCTGGTGCGGTTGGCCCTGGGTTCCTCCTAATGCAAGAAAATGCTAGACCTCATGTGGCTGAAGTGTGTCAGAAGTTCCTGCAAGACAAAGGCATTGATGCTATGGACTGGCCCGCCCGTTCCCCAGACCTGAATCCAATTGAGCACATCTGGGACATCACGTCTCGCTCTATCCACCAACGTCACGTTGCATCACAGACTGTCCAGGAGTTGGCAGATGCTTTAGTCCAGGTCTGGGAGGAGATCCCTCAGGAGACCGTCCGCCACCTCATCAGGAGCATGCACAGGCGTTGTAGGGAGGTCATACTGAGCCTCATTTTGACTTGTTTTAAGGACGTTACATCAAATTTGGATCAGCCTGTAGTGTGTTTTTCCACTTTAATTTTGAGTGTGACTCCAAATCCAGACCTCCATGGGTTGAAAAATTTGATTTCCATTTTTTTTTTTGTGTGATTTTGTTGTCAGCACATTCAACTATGTAAAGAACAAAGTATTTCAGAAGAATATTTAATTAATTCAGATCTAGGATGTGTTATTTTTGTGTTCCCTTTATTTTTTTGAGCAGTGTACTTAGTTCAAGATCAGCAATATTGGTGGAGGAACTTCCCTGTACCCTATGGACATCGGTCAACACAGATTCATACTATGCTAAATGTAGTTCTTGTTCTTGTGAGTAGATTTTTTTGCGGATTTGAGCTAGTTGTTGCAGAACACTGTTCAAGTGACAATTGCTGTGTAGCTTCCACTGATGACATTATGGGTAGTAGTTAAGATTGCACGCTTGAAACCAATTTATAGTACTGTGTTGAGCTATAGACAAGGAAGAAGTGATATATGACATTGTAGTCACTGCGCGAAACACTACTGCATTCTTGAAATATGGTAGTAGAGACAGATGCTTCTTCTGAAAAAGTGGGTGTATCTTCTGCAATGTCTTGCCCTGATGTTATGGATGTATTTCCTGGAAAAGCTAAAGTTGGTTTCATGTCAGGTTTTAGATGACATCTTTCTCCATAGTATACATAGGTTTCATTTGAAAAGTGTTTAGCGCAAATACGGTATTTATCAGGCCCCTTTCCATGAATCACATAGTTTACCATCTCTTCCAGATTACTGTCAAATTATCAAATTTGAATTAGCCAGTCCCTTATACATTGTGGTTGAGTTGGGAAGACATGGAGAATGACCCCGGGATCTTTTTCCTTCCTCCAGACTTAAAATCCCTTACAAAGCAGGATGGCATTCTGAAAGTAATATAATAGAGAAACATTAAAACCTATATAAAACATTTTCTAAGCGATGAAATTAAATAAATCAGAGTTTTATAATCACTAATTTTATCTTGAAAAAACAAAAAATTCTGCATAAAAAAAAAAGTGAACGCTTGGTTCATATCACTTATTTGCGGTACATTCAACCTCAATTTTGTTTTAGCAACTGAACTTGGAAGCATGACACTGTATGGCATCCTAAGTTGGCATTATTTTCTTTTTTTTTTTCCGTTACCAAACAGAAAAATGTGATAACATAATTTCCTGGCTGATGAGAGCCTGCATTGTAGTGTAGAACACTGTGCATTGCAGAAACATGCAGGGAGTCCGCTGTGGTAGTGAAACAATACTGTGAGTCAGTATGACACGCAGATGATAGGTGTTACTGTTAGAATCACTGCGCACTTCACTTATGTGGTCAGTAAGGAAGTGCACTCCTTTTACAACATTCACAGCGGATTCCACATAGATTTCTACAGAACCTGTAATGTTAAAGGCTGAAACAAGTAGTGCCACCATGACTGAGTGGTGAGGTGGTAACAGCGTGACTCAGTCACAGAGTGGTGAGGGTGGGAATCGCATGAATTGTCAACACAGTGGCCCACAGAGTGGTGATGTGGCAGCAGCATGAGGAGACCACAGAGTGGCCCAAAGACAGAGTGTTGAGGTAGGGGGCAATACCAGTACCAGCTGAAGTTGGTGGGTGGCAGTAGGAGCACCTGGCAGCAGGTGTTACATCAGGTGAGTGGCAGCATCAAAATAGTAGCTGAAGCAGGTAGCCAGAAGAAACAGGTCTCTTTTGACAAAGTGTAGGTGTGGCACCATGGATGATCTAGTCTGATGCATCAGGCACTGGTGTTTGACAATCGTGGCTGATTCACACCTGATTCATCTTGACAAAGGTCAGTTTCTCCACATTTTGGGTGGACAGGTGAGTTCTCCTTGGGGTAACTTTGGCCCCTGCTGCACTAAACACCCCCTCTGATGCCACACTGCTGGCCGGGCAGGAAAGCTTGTCCAGGGCAAATTTGGCCAGTTGCGGCCACAAACGAGTTTGGCTGCCCAGTAGTCCAGGGGATCTTCGATGTGGGGTGGCAGGGTACAAGTGTGTCACAACCTGCTGGTTTAGGTTCTGCTCTGTCTAGATGCTGCTGCTGGTGAGTAGTTTCTTTAGTAGGCGGGTGAAGAAAACTGCTCATCAGCGACTCTAGACTCAAGTTGCTGCTGATGGAGCTGGTACTGCTCCTGCCCCCATCAGCAGCCATGGCAGTGGAACGTGAGCGCAGAGAGCCCCCCGAGTCAGACCTGCATGAGGATGGACGATGGCGCACAAAGGCAGCAGCCAACTGACTACATAGGATGTCTTGATAGTAGTTCAGTTTGTCCTCCCTCTCAGCGGGTGGACCGGTAGCGAGGGTCTAACATGGTGGAGAGCCAGTAGTTATCCCTCTGCCAAATGGTGACAATTCGGCTGTCACTACTCAAGCAACTGAGCATGCATCTGGCCATTTACGCAAGTGACTCGGAGGGACTCCATGTCCACTGCATACTGCCACAGTGTGTCTGGGTCATCTGCCTCATCGCCCTGTAGCTCCTCCGGCTGCTTCTGTTCCTTCTCTCCTGTCACCTGTGTAGAAAAACCACCCATTTCTCTATGCATTACTTGAGCTTGAATCTCCTACTCTAGTTTAGCCCCCACAGGGCTCATGTGGCCGCGAGATATAGTCGTCAAGTCTCCTGTCCAGCCAGATTTAGCAGCATCTGTTCCAGGACATGAATCAGTGGAAAGATGTTGTTCATCCCGATGTTGACGACTGACAGAGTGGCCTCCTCAAAGGGCCCAAGCAAACGGCAGGTGTCATGCATGAGCTGCCACTGGTTAACATCAAAGTTACATAGGGGAGTACATTTGTCTGCCTGTCATCAAGAAATCATTTATGGCTGTTCATAAAATCGGTCCAACATACAGTATAAAGGGTGGAAACGTCGTATATCAGCTTATGTTGGGGGACACCAACAGCTGCAGCTCAAGGAGGGTGTGCTTTGCGGTGTACGAGTGGCTGAAGTTCATGCAAAGTTTCCTGGCCATTTTCAGGATGTGACTCCGTTCACCCAGGTAAACTAGGTGCAGAACAGCGTGACACCGCCATGCCCTGCACATGTGGTATGCTTGAGGAGCACTCTGAATTTGTCCCTGCAGTGGAGGCTGAGGACACGGTGAAGGATGAGGAGGCAGTGGCGGACATTGTTGCAGGACGTGAGAACGTAGAGGCGGAGGCACCTGGCCAAGTTGCTGGTGTGGCTGTGCAGGAACCACATTCCGCCAGTGGGTCGTAAAGGACATACAGTATATTGCCCTTGACCGTTGTTACAGCTCCACACATCGGTGCTGCCGTGCACTTTGGCAGACACTGACAGGCTCAAGGACTGGCCCACCTTCTGTTTAGTGTTGAGCGCGAATATTCGTAATTTTTTTCCTTCTGAACACATGATTCCTCCCTTTTTCTTGCTTGTGGGCCAATGAGAAGGAAGCAATGTCAAGTTCACAACAATACTTAGTGCACCAATCAGTAATCTGTAGTCAGACCTGCTAAAATGTGAAGTTGCATGTAGTGCGAAAAAAAATTCTAATCACTGTCGATTAGCGCAATCGCTAATATATTGGAGTACTTCACTCTCTCTGCATATAAAGCTATTGTAATGTTCTGCTGTGCCAACCATTTTCTTCAGTCTCAGTAAACTTCTAGCAGCTTGGAAAATGTAGCAAAACTGCCTCACGCCTGTATTTCGCATTACGTGATTTGTACATCGCCGTTTTTTCACATTCAATTAAATAATCTCTAATTTGCGAATATATGACGAATATTCGACAGAATATTTGTGAAATATTGCAAATTCGAATATAGCCCCGGCTGCTCATCACTACTTCTCTTCTCAATATGTGTGCAGAGCTGGTACTGCCTTTTTTGAAAAGAAATGATGGCTTGGGACTCTCCACCTCGGCTCGGCACAAGCCATCAGATCTCTGAAATGTACAGAGTCCACCACTTGAAAACGGAGGGACTTCAGCACCAGCAACTTGGCCAGGAGAACATTCAGCTTCTGTGCCGTTGGATGTGTGCACGCATACGGTTGTCTCTTGGCAATCGTTTCGATTGCTGGTGGACTGACTGACGAGGAGTAGGAGGATGAGGAGCAGGAGCATCAGGACCAGCAGATGATGGAAAGACAGACAGCTCCTTTCGGCTGAGGTGCTGGAGCCCTGACTGCATAAAATCGGGTGCGTGCCACTGGGTGATGCAGCGGTTGCTGCGGCAGGCTGGACCACCACATCGGAGCCACGGTTCTTCCAGGCCACTTTATGGTGATGCTGCATGTGTTGACGCAGGGCCAAGGTGCCAACATTGGTACCCTGGCTACGCTTCACCTTCTGCCCATAAATTTGGCAAATGGCCATGTTCACCTCCGACGGCTTAATAAAAAATTGCCACACCTGATGTCACTTGCGACAAAGTCAAAGACAGAGTCAACCATTCAAGCACCGCTGGGTTGCTGGTCAGGACACGACCGCTAAATGACACTGGGAGCTCAGGCCTCTGGCTGCGACTCCTGCTGCCACCCCCTCCTGCTGGCATTACGAACAAACGGGGTCCCGGCCTCCAAAGCACCCTAAACACCCATACCATCAAGGGCACCTTAACTTCCATCTGGCTGGTGATCCCTGTACTAGAGAGTGCCCCGGAGGATTTCGTGCTGTCTTCCTCACCACTGCAGGCCAACCCAGGGAGCTACAGAAAAGTGAGTAGAACTACTACACCCATCGACACACCACCCTCACTCACATACCACCCCTGTGGTTTGGAAAGTGGAAAACATGTAACTCCTGACCACATAATTTAATATATGCTCATACTTACTACACTGTTCCTTTTCCCGTTCTCCTAGGTCCTCCCAGGTGTGAATTAGGTGTGCACACACACACTTCCTCCCAAAGTCGGCGGGTTGCAATGTGGTCAGAATGTTGCCGATCACTTTGGTCCCATAAAGCTGTTCTCTCCTACATCAGATGTATTTTGTTGTTAATATGTGGAGTATATTCCCCCTCCTCCCTAATAAGATGATAATAGCATTTTAAAAAGTTTTACTAATATCATAGTACACACTGCTGTATGGGCAAACGGCAGGGCGCAGAAGATAAGGAGCAATATATGGATTTTGGAGGTCAGATTTCACTGGGATAATTTTAAGCTGCCATGTCACACTTGAAGACCCCCTGATGCACTCCTAGAGTAGAAAATGCCAAAAACTGACCCAATTTTGGAAACTTTGGGATAAGGTGGCAGTTTTGTTAGTACTATTTTGGGGTACATATTTTTTCAAGGTAAGGTAACAAAAATGGCTGTTCCGGTGCCGTTTTTATTTTTTGTTTTTTACTATGTTCATTTTTGGCCAATTGTCTTATGTAGGGGCAAATTTTTTGCAGGATGAGATGACGGTTTGATTGGTACTATTTTGGGGTACATATTACTATTTAATCACTTGGTATTACACTTTTTGTGATGTAAGGTGATCAAAAATGGTTGTTTTGGCACCACTTTTATTTTATTTTACTAAAAACAAAAATAAAATAAAAAACCAGAATAATGGAACTCCAGTTCGGGATGTACTCCATATAAAGTGCTTGTGCTTTGGAGCTCCCAAGCACAAGCACTTTATATGGAGTACATCCCCAACTGGAGTTCCATTATCCGGGTTTTATTTTTGTGTTTAGTTTTTATTGTATTGCATTCTGATGTTTATTAAATGTTTTTATTAATGATTTTCGTTCCATATGCCCGTATGTGAGTGCTCGGACTATACTATACTTTATATACCTTTTCCCTAGTTGACTAGGCTGGTCAATTCAGTTCTTGTAGCACCACTGCACGATTTAGGCTGGGTGAGCCTCAATATCTATATTCCTTTTATTTAATTTATTTTTTTCCTATTTATTTTTTTACAATTTAATGTGTTTTTTATGAAAAACATTTTTTTTTTGTCCCACTCTTTTCTTCTACTTCTGGGGGCCTGATTCCCTCTGCAATGTATTACAATACATATGTATTGTAATGCATTGCCTGTCAGGCTGGTTCTCACAGGCAGGCTGTCAGTGTAAAGGCTAAGGGGCTGGATCTCACAGACTTCTGTAGAAGGCAAGTACTTATGCCTATGGAAGGCATTGGGGTGCCTTCTCTGCCATCGGGTCCCTGTCACTGCAGCGCGGAGACACGATGAGTAGAGATGTCCCGAACAGTTCCCGGCGAACATCGCTTGTTCGCGCTCGCCGCGGCGGGCGAACATATGCGATGTTCGGTCTGCCCCCTATACGTCATCATTGAGCCAACTTTGACCCTGTACCTCACAGTCAGCAGATACATTCCAGCCAATCAGCAGCAGACCCTCCCTCCCAGACCCTCCCACCTCCTATCAAAAAGCAAGGACAGCATCCATCTTAGATTCATTCGGAAGCTGCAGTGTTAGTTAGAGCAGGGACAGTGCAGCTGCTGCTGATTTAATAGGGAAATCGTTAGCTAGGCCAGTGTTCTGTGTCCACTCCAGTCCTCAAAGACTCATCTGCTGGAAGGACAGCGTCCTGACAGAACCCCAAAAAGCCCTTTTTAGGGCTGGTACATCAGTCTGCTTTTTTTTTTCTCTGTAATATAATTGCAGTTGCCTGCAGGGCCGGTCTGGGGATAAAAACCAGCCCTGGAAAAAGTTGCACACCAGCCCCACAGCATTGCGTCATTATTTACTTGTTTATAAAAGGGGAAAGCATTCATTTTAAAACACGTGTCTAAACACGAATATGAACTTTGCCCCACAATAGCTCTTTTGTAGAACCCCCATTGTTCTTATTATCACAGTAGACCAGCTTTCCACAACCAGGATACCTCCAGCTGCCCAGACAGCGTTTGGCTGGCAGGGCATGCTGGGAGATGTAGTTCTGCAACAGCTGGAGGCATCCTGGTAGGGAAACACTACAGTAGACCATTATCCCATCCAATTGGGTCAGAACTAAGAATAAGCAAACAACTTTACTTTAAAGAATGGAAGACACCGTTTCAAACTCTTACTTTATTTTAGTTACTCAACACACACAAAACCAGTAGATGATGAATAGTGCAAAAAAAAAACTTAAGAGGGGAAAAAAAGTGCAAAATGTTATACTAAACAATAATTATGTATTTTAACCGTTTCAATAATGTTTTTGACAAAAAAAAGTGCAAATAAACCTTTTGAGGTAAAAAGTGCTAAATGTTATACTAAACAATGTTTATATAGTTTGACAGTTCAAATAATGTTTTTGACCAAAAAAAAGTGCAAATATGTTGCTGTTAATTCTTTAACAGTGCAAAATGTGCAAAAAACTTTCTATAGAAGTCATAATAACATCCCCATTTCAGAAAAGAACTATACTTTAAGATGCACCAGTATCATGGTAAGCAACCCAACACTTTTCAGAAAGAAACATAGAAACATTACTCAAAAACCCAATCCCGCTCCTATCACTATCAGCCTCAGACAGCCTATACATGCTGGAATCGCTTAGATCTGGGCATGATATAAAGTGTTAGTGCTTTAAGCAATCTCTCCTATCATGCCCAGGCTGGCAGCCAGTACATGCGGACATTTAAGTGATTCCAGCATGTAGAGGGTTTGTACTAAACCTCTCAGTAAATAGGCATTAGAATCACTCAAATTCCAGCATTTAGAGATCAGTATTTCCAAGTATCTGGAAACTCTGTCATTAAAAACTGGTCAGGGAGAGAAAAAAAAAGGAAGCAAAATGAGCAAGATGGAATTTAAGGAGCGTCAAGGGAGCTATTGGGTGGATCGTAAATGAAGAAAAAAAGGAGAAGGTATTAGAAAAGGTCGTGTTCCGAGGCTGCACCCTAAAGTGGGCAGTGTAGAGGGATACACTGCGAAGGTTGCAGGTGTGTAGAAAATAGGATAGCCCATGACCCCAGAGAGCTTGTTGTTGAAAGCAAGGGTGACAGCGTAGGGGCGCCAAGACACGATCAAGCTTAATTAATGGGATTGTGGATTCCACATTAGTTGGTAGGGCTGATTTTCATTGCTGTCATATAGTATAAACGTGAGAGACAGAATATAATAATGACAAATTAAAATCCAATTAAAAACCAATTTAAAATTGGCGACAGAGTCTCAATTAGAAACTTACTTCACTAGGGAGGGAGGTATAGGATAAGCACATAACACCTAAACCCTCTCCTCCCCCGCCGAGGTCGCTTGTCAGGTGGTCAGACTTTGTTTCCACGTCCCCAAAAAGAATAGTAGCCAGGGTTTCCAAGGTGGAATAGTCCTTTCTTTATTTAATCTATAAAGCTCAACGCGTTTCGGGGTAGAGTCCCCTTTGTCAAGAGCAAAGTAGAGCATAGTTACATACAGAGAATACACATATATATATACCCCTTAGTATTATCTCAATTGATGTGGTTTTTGGCGGGGACCGGAAGTGGGCGGGGCCACGCATCCGACCACGTGTCCTAGATATCTACCAAATATGGATGGATTTATCCCTAATCATGGTTTGGCCATTGGGGTGGTGGGTCGGTGGAGCCTATGGCATATTTTTCTTAGTGGGGGGCGAGTGCTAGTGTCCTTATTTCTTATCGATGCGTTCCAGAGTGGAACGCATGCCTATAGTTCCGGGCCTTGGTGTGTGCTTCCTGGATGCGTTCCAGGGTGGAGCGCAAGTTCACTTCCGGTCGGAGACAGGAAGTTCTGTTGATCTGCGTTCCATGGTGGGGCGCAGAAAGAGCAAGAGGTCCGCCCCTCGATTGGTTTGGGGAAAGAAATACTAAAGCACTCTAAATGAGGGGGCGAAGAATACGGGTTCAAAACCAATTGGATGGATTTAGGGGGGCAGTGTTATTAATCCATCCCAGGGATGGTGAATAATCGGGTTAAATGGTATGGACGAAAAATATCATCAATTAAAAGTGACATAAATAAATACATACATTGATATATCTAGACATACACCTATATCTCTCTGGGTATAAAGTTAATAAAACATAAAAATAAAACATAAAATGAGTAATAAATAACAAATAATAAATAGGCATATAAATAAATATAGGATATAAAGGCATATGGACATATGTGGGTTTACATGGACGTATGTGGATGTAGATTATATGGGGTGGTTTTGTTAGTATGTTGATTTTAGTACTAAAATGATTATAGCCATATATATGGGACACACAAGGATATATATATATATATATATATATATACACACACAATAAAGGAAGAGAAGTTTTTAGTACATGTATATTTCTGTTATACATATGTATACACACTGACGGGCACATGGATAAAAACTGGCATTGGTACATCCCTATGAACTAGTCCATTGACATGCTTGTTGTGTTATGTAAGCAACATCCCTTGAAGCCAAAACATCAATGATGGTGTCATTGTTTAGTCCAAACAAGGCATCTTTTTCCACGGACATCAGCATAAAGGCCTCCAAATGTGGTTGGGAGAGGGAATTTCGAAGCCTGTTTAAGATAAACTTAAGTTTCGAAAAAGACCTCTCACATGCTACTTGGGAAGAGGAAAGTGTCAGGGTCAATTTGTATGCATCGAAAAGTGAACAATATGCTAGACTGTATAAGTTGAAATGCAGTAACACATTGTAGCAGCAGGCTATACAGCTCTTACAAGTCTTGCACTTTCCACTTTTCTCACTAACATTTGAGTATAGTTGTCCCTCAGTTTCAGAGATAAGATGAGAATGGATGGCGTCTTCGTCTTGACCTTCATTGTTGGCATCTGTGTACTCTTCATCAAGAGACATTTTTAATTGGTGCCACTTTGATGCAAAATGAAGAAGCTCACTTTGCAGTTTCTCTTTAGTTGCCATAGGGTCAAATCTAATTACAAGGCTGCTCAGTCGTTCGAGAGCACTGTTGGGAAGGTGTGCTAAAATGTCTTCAAAATGCTTGGGATCCAAACATGCCAAATCTGCAAACAGCTGACCATGTGTAATAAATCGGCTCTGCAAATTATTAATAATCTTGTCTATGGTCACATTGTACACCTCCACCCGGAACTGATCATCCGCCAACAAGATTGGTTCATCTACTGCAAGCTCACCAGCCATTCTTTTCTTCCATTGTATCCTTCGCAGTGGTGGAAAGTCTTCCTCAATCTCAACTTTGCAGTCAGTTGTATCCAACCTGTTAGCCCAGACTGCAAACTTCTTTAATCATTTTGAAATCACGATCATGTTTTTTTTACATATCTACGGTTTCTGTCACCATCCGGTATGCCTGCACTACATCCATACCCTGTGTTTGAAGGTACAGGGATAGTGGAGTGGTATTTTTGAAAATGAATAAGTAAAGCTGTGCTGTTACAACTATGTTGAATTTCTTAAGGGAGTCCAAGTAAGTTCCAGCCTTGTATCTTATGTCGGCATTAAACCGATCAGAATGTGATATCTCTGTCATGGTCTGGATCAAATCTACATACAAGGCTTGACTTGAACCAAACACTTATTTAAGTACTGCATCTCTGGACCACCATCTTGTTTCTCCTATCACAGAAAGCGATCCAAATCGTTCTTCATGACACCTTTCCCGCCATACATTCTTCCTGAGGTAGGATTCGCGGAGAAAGACAGCACATGAACTTAACAAACCAAACAATGCTATTGCCTGAATAGATATCTTTGTGACATCCATCATCTCCACATTTAGTTCATGTGCATAGCACCACACATGGATCTGGCCATGTGCTGAACCCATTAGAAGCTCCATCTGTTGAGTTCCCAACACAGTTGGTAATATCAATATCCAAGGATTCCAATACATTGCTGACCATTTCACACAAAGCCTTCCCTGTAGTGGATGTGCAAGTCACCACAGCGACCAGACGTTCATGGACCACATCTGTGACATACCGAATTATTATTGAACACTAGTCTGAGACATTTGTATCCTGTGTTGTATCCAGCTGTATTGAGAACATGCCAGCATCTCTGATCTCTTGGGCAATACCTTTTTTCAAAAGTGCTGAAATTACACTGATGATATTGTTCACTGTAGTTTTTGAAATGAGCGTAACAAATCCGCCACGGCCTTTGCTACTCGTTGCACTTTCATGCTGCTTTTTACTTTTTTTGATGACTACATCAAGATGATTTTTTAGCAAGGGATCAAACTTGCTTAGGAGTAGCAAAATCTCTAAGAAATTTCCATGGTCCAACTTTTCGTCATCTAAAGTATCTGCTGCTTCAGTTGTTGCACGATAGCTTAGGCCTCTTTTCCCAATCAGCTTGATGGTTTCCATCACTCTTTCAAGGATGGCACGTTTTCGCTTAACTTCCTCTTTTCTCAAAGAAACGACTGGATATGTCCATATTCTTTGATCTCATCAATAAAGATTCAGCACTATTATTGTGGAGGTTGCTTCTTTCGTGCTCTTCAATTCTCTGATACATGTGCTTTTCATCAATGCAACCATCAACAAAAGCACTGCTGTCTGTCCTTCTACTGAAAGCAAGACACACCGTGCAGAAAAAGCACCATATCCATGTGAATATGTCAACCAGTAACGCTTCTGTCCATCTCTCCTCTGATATAACTTTTTTGAGGTAAAAGGAAGTACATCTGGTTGACATGGATGAAACGATAAGAAGGTATCCACATTTTCTGATTTTGGTCTGATAAACCACATTTTGCCATCAACTGTGTCAGACGCACTCTCCTTACTGGCCACTACTTCTGGAATTTCTTCCCCTCCTAAGGATTTTCTAGCAATTACTTCTTCAAGTTCTTCATCAGTTTCTAGCGCAATAGCAGCTCCAATACAGTGGTGAATATATTCACCTTCATCAGTATTAATATCTTCACTTACACTAGTGCTATGCATTGCTGTGCTACAGCTAGCATCACTGTCTTCATGTGGAGATGCAGGTAGATCCTGTTTTTTTGCCACTATCTTGAACAAGCTGCTAACTTTTTGACATTGGCTTGCATCTTGTTCTAAAAGTCTTTTTTTTTCACGTTCTTTTTCTGCACCTCCTTTCTGTTTCCTTTTTCCTTCGCCTGTCTTATCCATAGCATTATGACAATCACTAAAAAAGAGATACTTTCCCAACAAACGTGTGTATGAACTCCGCATCATGCCCGGGGATAGAGAAGCCTGACATTTCATTTACCGGGCTTCCGTACTGCTACAAAGTTGATGCTGTGGCCTTTGACTCAAAGTTTGAATCAAAGGGCACAGCATCAAGTCTGCAACATGACGGAAGTCGGGCAAATCAAATGGCATTATGTCAGGCTTCCCTGGCAGGCTGTAGTGCTAAGAGCTTGTGTAGTAGAAGCCTGGTATTTGATTTCCCAGGCTTCTGTCGTGTCTGGTACAGCTGTGCCCTGTGACCTCAGGGCACAACCCGTGCATAATTATTTTACAGAAGACTGGCAAATCAAATGCCAGGTTTCTACTCATACTGACTGACTGCAGGTATGGCCTGGCCGACCCACAAGAATATAATAGGCTTGCAGCCCGGCCCAGGAGTTTTTGGCTTTGAGTGGCCAAATACGGCTGATCCTAGGGTCATGCAAAATTATTTCTTGGGGCCCCCCTAGGTCGTGGCTATCTTTATTAACTTCACCCCTTTACAAATGTCTTTTCCATATATGACAATAAAGGGTGGGCCATTTATATGGATACACCTTAATAAAATGTGAATGGTTGGTGATATTAACTTCCTGTTTGTGGCACATTAGTATATGTGAGGGGGGAAACTTTTCAAGATGGGTGGTGATCATGGCGGCCATTTTGAATCCAACTTTTGTTTTTTCAATAGGAAGAGGGTCATGTGACATCAAACTTATGAAAGAATAAAGTTACGTTAAAACCAAGCACACCATTGTTTTTCTTGTGAAATTCCTAATGAGTTGTTTACAAGTTTCTGACCACTTCTAAAATGTGTTCAATGTGCTGCCCATTGTGTTGGATTGTCAATGCAACCCTCTTCTCCCACTCTTCACACACTGATAGCAACACCGCAGGAGAAATGCTAGCACAGGCTTCCAGTATCCGTAGTTTCAGGTGCTGCACATCTCGTATCTTCACAGCATAGACAATTGCCTTCAGATGACCCCAAAGATAAAAGTCTAAGGGGGTCAGATCAGGAGACCTTGGGGGCCATTCAACTGGCCCATGACGACCAATCCACTTTCCAGGAAACTGTTCGTCTAGGAATGCTCGGAACTGACACCCATATTGTGGTGGTGCACCATCTTGCTGGAAAAACTCAGGGAACGTGCCAGCTTCAGTGCATTAAGAGGGAAACACATCATCATGTAGCAATTTTGCATATCCAGTGGCCTTGAGGTTTCCATTGATGAAGAATGGCCCCACTATCTTTGTATCTTTACTATCTGTGAAGATACAAGATGTGAGAATGTTTTACCATACAAGCTGGTGGAGTCTGAGGCCTTCAAAAAATTTGTAGCTATTGGGACACCGCAGTGGAAGGTACCTGGCCGAATTTTTTTTTCCAAAAGGCAATCCCCAACCTGTACTCTATTGTGGAAAAGGAAGTCATGGCATCTCTGGCATACAGTGTTGGGGCAAGGGTCTATCTGACCACTGATACCTGGTCTGCAAAGCACGGTCAGGGCAGGTAGATCATGTACACTGCGCATTGGGTCAACCTGCTGACGGCTGCCAAGCAAGGAATGCGTGGCTCAGCAGAGGAGTTGGTGACACCGCCACGAATTGCAGGCAGGCCTGCTGCCACCTCCTCTACTCCTCCTACTCCGTCCTCTTCTGCTGCTGCGTCTTGCTCCACATCAACTGCACCCCCCAGCTCCCTAGGGGCTATTCCACATCCCGGATACGACAGTGTCATGCCGTCTTGGGGTTGATTTGCCTGAAAGCAGAGAGTCACACCGGACCAGCACTCCTGTCCGCCCTGAACGCACAGGTGGATCAGTGGCTAACCCCGCACCAACTGGAGATCGGCAAAGTGGTGTGTGACAACGGAAGCAATCTGTTGGCGGAATTGAATTTGGGCAAGTTGACACATGTGCCGTGCATGGCACATGTGTTGAGTCTGATCGTACAACGCTTTGTGTATAAGTACCCAGGCTTACAGGACGTCCTCAAGCAGGCCAGGAAGGTGTGTGGCCATTTCAGGCGTTCCTACACGGCCATGGTGCACTTTTCCGATATTCAGCGGCGAAACAACATGCCAGTGAGGCGCTTGATTTGCGACACGTTGGAATTCAACACTCCTAATGTTCGACCGCCTGCTCCAACAAGAAAAAGCCGTCAACGAGTATTTGTATGACCGGGGTGCTAGGACAGCCTCTGCGGAGCTGGGTATTTTTCGGCCGCGTTACTGAACGCTCATGCACAATGGCTGTAGGCTCATGCGTCATTTTGCGGAGGTGACAAACCTGGTCAGTTAAACCCAAGACAACATCATCGACCTCATCCCATATGCGTTTTTTCTGGAGCGTGCCCTGCAAAGAGTGCTGGATCAGGCCGTAGATGAGCATGAAGAGCAAGAGTTGTGGTCACCATCACCACCAGAAGCAGCCTTGTCAGCATCACTTGCTGGACCTGCGGCAACGCAGAGAGAGGAGTCTAAAGAAGAGGAGTCAGAGGAGGAAGGTGGCTTTGAGGAGGTGGAAGACCAACGACAGCAGGCATCCCAGGGGGCTTGTTGTCACCTTTCGGGGACCCTTGGTGTTGTACGTAGCTGGGTGGAGGAAGAGACCTTCAATGAGATCAGTGAGGACAAGGAACAGGACATGGCTAGCTTGGTATCCAACCTTGTGCAAATGGGGAGTTTGCAGTTGTGCAAATGGACTGTTTGCGGTGCGTTAAACGGGGAGTTTGGTCTGTCATAGTTTGGTCTGTCACTGTGAAGCAGGCATAACCCTTACACTATCTGATCGACACAACATCATACCTGATGTTTTAAAGCACGTTATTCCAAACAATTTAGGAATGTTAGGTGATTTATGCCCTTTATGGATTAAAACCCGACTCTGTGTCAACTACATAATTTACCATGGGAGTTTTGCCATGGATCCCCCTCCGGCATGCCACAGTCCAGGTGTTAGGCCTCTTTCACACGGGCATTGCGGGAAAGGGTGCGTTGCGGGAACATGCACGATTTTTCCGCGCGAGTGCAAAACATTGTAATGCATTTTGCACGTGCGTGAGAAAAAATCGGCATGTTTGGTACCCAAACCCGAACTTCTTCACAGAAGTTCGGGCTTGGGATCGGTGTTCTGTAGATTGTATTATTTTCCCTTATAACATGGCGAACGGAAAATTTTATGTTCGCGACATCTCTGACGATGAGGTCGCGGAGGGAACCCATATCCTACGCAAACCCCCTGCATGCTGCAGTCAGATTTGACCGTGGCATACAAGCGGTTAATACTCCTGCATAGGTGTTTTTATTTATGCCAGCGCATGCAGCAGAGACCGTGCCGCTGATCAGGCGGGTGCATCCTGCAGTACATGTACGTCACTGGTCCTCTACAGGTTAATATCATAATATGTAATAATAATACGTAATCTTTTTGATAAAACAAAATACTCACCCGAAAGGGGGCTACACCGATAATGAGTACCTGAGATGAAGGGAGGGTTCTTGGGAGGGCCGAAAGCATTCGAACCGACGAGTGGCAGCAGGTGAGGCAGGTATAAGAAGCCTAGGGCCCCGCCTCCCCTCTCACAAACACGGCAATCTCAATTGCCTACCACTTGTGCTCGGATCGCCTCATGGTGAGAACCTACCCTACCTAACCCTACTCCTCCCCCTACCTGGAAAGCAGCAGGTTTATGCCGGAACTGCTTTCGAAGGGTAGCCTAAAGGGGCCAAAAAGAGACAATGCATAGGAATTGAGACGACTTTAATAACACATAACTACAAAACCAAATCTCGAAAGGCCAGTGACCTCTCATATTGGGGATCTAGGATATAGCGCGTGTAGCAGAAGGAACTCCAACGCCCCAACTGTTTAATGACATGTACTGGTACCTTATGCATGGAGGCAGCAGCCGCTGCACCGATGCGAAATGAATGCCCTGTGATCGACAAAGGATTAACCCCTAACTTGGCCAACAAAATGCGGATGAACCTGAGGAAAGACGTAGTATTCAGAGGCGCAGCCCCTAACCTGAGCAACGGGGAATATGCCGGCTCGGCCTCTATCCTAAGCAACCATGCATCTAGCACCTGTACCGGACACTAACTATTGGCAATGGGGAAATATCTGATCTCTACCGATTCCCCTGGCGAGACGTCTTGGTCGAGGCCAAAGTAAGAATATACATGGAGCCGCAGCGGCGGAGCTGATCTTTGCGCAAGAATTTAGCAGGCGTGTTGGCGCCCGTGAGCTCGCCCGGCCTGAGGAATCCGTAGAAGGCCAGGTACATGGCAGTGGCAGTCTCGACCAAAGCGCTAACCTGCGGCCCAAACGGTTTACCCTGCAACATGTTAGCTAAGGACCTAAACATGCTACCGGTGAACGGCTGACGAGTATGACGTTTCATAACGGACATTTTCTGTAAACCCTTTAATGTCGCTTTGATAGGGTGGGCTGAGAATAGTGATGGTAGGACCGGATACAGTATGTACCAATGGTGTTGAATACCTGCCAGGTACAGTTTAATGGTGCTATAGGTCAGGTTTAACTGAGAGTGGCAAAACCCGACAAAAGCCAGTAGGTGAGTTATAGGCCCTTCCCCTGTAGGTGGGTAGGTGTCCTTATAATTTTGGAACAAGCGCCAAGCCGTCTTGTATGCTCTCAGGGTGTTACTGGACAATGAATTGGCCATTAAACTCCTAGCTACGGCGAGATGTGAGACTAGTCCAACCGCAATTGGGACTGGTGAGGAGTTGGCGTTGGCAACCGATCTGCCCCTGGACAAACCTGAAAGAAAAGTCGAAAATTAAGGCAGGACAGAGCATCTGCTGCGATGTTACGCTGCCCACTAATGTGCGTTCAAACGAAATGGAAATTATGCACAAGAGAGAGCCAAACAAACCTCCTGACAAATGACATGACCTGTTTTTGAACTAGACCTACCCTTCATGAGAATGTCAGCGACTGCCGCGTTGTCAGTCAAGAACATTGCTCGCCCCATACAACCGCTGCCCCCACTATAGGATAAACCTCGAACAATGAGGAACATAGGGAGAAGCCTGGGATGGATGCGACCTCCGGCGGCCACGGACCAGCAAACCAATGACTGCCGTACAGCGCGGCGAAGCCGACTGAACACTACACATCAGTGTGGATTACCGGGGACTATTCCAGTGGTCTCGAACCAAAGAGCGATACTCCGTTCCACTGTGACAAAAATCTATCCCACATTAAAAGATCTGCCATGATCTCCGGATCCAAACTCACCATCCCGTCCTGACCACAGGCATGCGGGAGCAACGCCAGGAGTCTGGAAATGAAGGACCTACCCTGGGGAATGATACGCATGGCGAAATTGAGCATGCCTAACAGGGACTGAAGATCCGCCCTGGTAGCAACCCTCACATGAGCCCACCTATGCACAACCTCCCTAATCCTTGTCTGGCGGGAGACTAGCTTGCAAGCGCACTGTGTCTAAATGAATGCCCAGGAATGTAATAGCGGTGTTCGGACCTTCTACCTTGTGTGGAGCTATAGGCACGCTGAGATCTGAAAACACCGTCTGCAAGAGCTGTAGGTCCTGAGGCTGCTGGGCAGGGGGTTCATTGAGGAGAAAGTCGTCTAGGTAATGTGTGACATGACTGACCCGAAAGACATCCGACAACACCCAATGCAGGGCACTTGCAAACTGGTCGAACAGCCACGGGCTAGACTTGGACCCGAAGGTCAACTTGTTGGTGAAGTAATACTGCTCCTGCCACTTAATACCATGCCACTGCCATAGGTCGGGCTGGATGGGGGGCAGTTTAAATGCGTCCGTGATATCTGCCTTAGATAACCAGGCGCCTTTCCCAAACCTGAGTATAACCTGAATAGCCTCATCAATAGAGGCATACCTCATTAAAAAAATCATCTGAGGGGGATCAGTGAATTTAAACTGGGTATGGGTAAGGAATGCGGGACCGGCAAATCATAAACCAACCTGTTTTTATTAGAAAACTTGCCAGTCACAACATCGATCGGGTTAACCCTCCAACATTCGAACGGGGCTGTATAAAAGGGCCGATCAAATATCCCTTATCTAGCTCAAGCCGTATCAACTGTGTGACTGCCTCGGGATCTTTGGTTGCCGACAACAAGTTCCTGCACTCATGCGGGGCTTGAGGAAGGGCAAGCAAGCCTGTGTGAAAGCCGTAACTCAGGCCGTTGAGTACGAACTGCACCCAAGCTGGGTCTGGATGACTGGCTAGGAGACAGGCGAGGAGATCCACGTTGACCACGCTTAGTCATGCGTGACTATTACCCTTTTATGTGCAAGCGACGCGAGGGTGGGCCCTGAAACAAAGGGCACATAAATGTAGCAATCTACATTGGTTGTAGTTGCACACTGAGTAATTGAAGTTGTTGCACAGCGGTGACTTGCCGAGATACTTAAAAGGGCGACCCAACTTGTCAAAGGACGGGAGAACCCTACTAGCTGGCTGGCTTGGAACAGTGCTAGCTTGGGAAGGCACTAACGAGCTACTGCTATCCGAACACCAGCCGGCAGTATGGGCGTAGGAGCCGCAACCAGTGCAAGTCGGAGCCTTAAGCCCCGCAAAATGACGGCAAAATAGCTCAGTATCTACCTGCGACCAATCCACGGTATGCTGACACTGAGTGAGAGAGGCTGCCGCCTTGGCCGAAAATGAGCGGTGGTAGTCGTAAAACGCGGTGCCACCGTATTTGTACCCTAAATCCACGACCTTGAAGAAGTAGAGATCTAACTCCTCCCTCCTGAGGGGGGTAACGGTGCACACCACGTCCCGATAGAGGTTGAAGGCCAACACGAACTCAGCAATATTAAGCTTTCTATTCAACCTGACGTCCCTAGACCTGAGCACTACTGAGACCTCCCCACAGGATATGGTCTTGTTGTCTGGGGCTTCGTGTGCAGCCACGAGAAGACACGCCAGATTGACGTCTTTCCCTTCCCGGATATTAGCGGGTATGAAATGGGATGTTGCTATCGTGGGAGTAAGACTGGACCCTCCAGGAGCACCGGAGGCTGATGAACCAGCGACCGACGGTGTCTGTACCCCCATGCCAAATGCCGCAGAACTGGTCTCGATGGTCTCCAGCCTAGCCTGCATGTCCGACATGGACGAACCCATCAAGTTGATGGCAGCATGTAGCTGAGTGAGCGAAGTCTGGATGGTACTAAGGGAAACCTCATCCTGGCTAGGTGCCGCCGAGTGTGTTGAAATAAGGCGGTATAGTTCGGCCTTCCTCGCAGAGGCTGGGAACGGAATCCCCCTTTTCTACAACTCAGCCGTCAGTTTTGGAATGGTCCACAATCTCAATGGTAACTCTGCCTGTCGCTCTGACTGCTGCTCCCCGCTGTCACGAGAGGAAGAGGAACCTTCCGGAAGAAACCCCTGAGACATCTCCCTACTAAAAGAAAATTGAATCAAGTGACCATACCAACACCTATGAAGCAACATCATGCCAAGCAACAGACCTGACCAACGAAAGAGGCACGGGTGCAGTGGGTTAAGAGCAAGGGCGCCCACGGTCGTAAAACACAAGACCTGCCAAGTCTGTCGAGCTGACCGGACTAAGGACACAGGAAGCAGACAACCGTTGAGGAGGCTATAACCACGCTGAGCCTACGGTCGTTACAGCGTGTAAACACGAGTCTGATGACGTGATTGAACGCGGACGCTGTGCCTGCCGGCGTAGACGAGGGCGCTACCGTGACAAGATCCCACAAGGAGTCTGTGGAAGTGATTGGACATATGCCTGTAGTCGTGACCGGGCTAATATCTGTAGTCGTGGTAGACCAGCGTGTATGGACGTAACGCGACTAAACGAGTCTGTAGTAGTGACAGAACTTTATACTAGTCTGTAGATGTGACTGACAAGTGCCTGAAGTCGTGACAGGAGCCCATTTTGAGTCTGTAGTCATGACAGACTAATGCCTGCAGTCGTGGCAGGGCTTTATAACGAGTCTGTAGTTGTGACAGACTAATGCCTGCAGTCGTGGCAGGGCTTTATAACGAGTCTGTAGTTGTGACAGACTAATGCCTGCAGTCGTGGCAGGGCTTTATAACGAGTCTGTAGTTGTGACAGACTAATGCCTGCAGTCGTGGTCTGTAGTCGTGACAGACCTTGCAGTACCCGCCTGTAGCCGTGACAGGCTCAACACGGTTTTATTCTTTTTTTTTTATATACATAATTTTTTATACAAAATTTGATTTTTATATTTTTTATTTTTCCTTTTAACAGTGGCCACGACAGTAGGCGCCACCATCCAGAATTAATACAAGTGGGGCTGCGTGGCCGCGTGCATGGAAAGGCGGCTGCACCGCCCGCCCCAAAACCGTAAACGAACTAAAGAGTGCCTGAGCATAGGAGGCACGCCTTAAACTCACCTTGTGGCCATCTCAGCAACCTATAAATGCAGTGCAGCAGCGGAGTAGCTGACCGAACTGCGGACCTGAATAAACAACAACATACGGATAACTAAAACGTACGCAGGCTATGCCGCCCCTACCCTGACCTAACAGCCCCACCCCGCAACCCATATACAGTGCCTGCGCTCTGTAAATAAAGAAACTACTAAACAAAGCATGCAAGAGTACAAGCTGACAGTCGCCAAGAGGCTCTCCCCCTCACCGGTACAGTATATGGACGTAATTGCCTGTAGCTATTTATTAATCACTATAGAATAATCATTACATTGCTTTACCACACAGCAGCATTTGACATTTGATTACACTATGTTCAAAAGCATTGACAAGTTTTCAGTTTTGCCTTAAAGCACCTGCTGAAACTATAAAGACACTACTTATAGGCTGCAATGCCAGGAATGGCCGGCAGGTGGCGCCCACCCCTTCGTGTGTGCTACTAGCGAGCGCTACTGCCAGCCGGCCGGACCCAGCTGCTCCGAGACCCCACGCCTGGGAAGCCGGTAAGCAGTGTGAAACCATTAAGGAACCGGCGAGGTGTTGGTGAGGCAGTGGACAAAGTGAACGAGAAGTGCGTCCCAGAGTGGAACGCACCGCTGAGCACGCACTACAGCGGGGGAGGAGGGCGATGAAACGAGCGAGCCGTCCGGACACGTGGGGATAGCGGGGGATGCCAATTACCATGAGCACATGCGTGCCTGCCCAGAGCAGCCCCCTCCCCGGCCTACCTATGCAGTAGTAAAACAGCTCGGAGCACGCGACCACGCAAACCTCCTACAGCCTCCCTCAGTCCAGCGCCTGGAAGTGGCGATTCACGTGTGAGACGATCCGAAAGCATTCGAACCGACGAATGGCAGCAGGTGAGGCAGGTATAAGAAGCCTACGCCTCCCCTCTCACAAACACGGCAATCTCAATTGCCTACCGCTTGTAGCTGCTGGGTGTAGCAGTTGTCATGGTAACGGCCGTGAAGCCCCTGTGTGGTACAGACTGCAGACAACTCACACACCTCACGCAAACTCCTGTCTCTCTGCCTGGAAAAACGACACTAACAGCCAAATTTTTGTGGGTGAAAGGTCGGTCACAGCTTTATTCTTATTCATTATTTTAGTCTCAATCCTTTAAGAATAACCATCAACTATAAACTGCCAGGCCCAAAGCCGGTCCCCGGAGTGCGAGAAGCGCTATGCCACACCAAACATTGGTGCGCAAGTCCGCTTTCCCCTCCGTTGTAACTCTTGTAATCCTCCGACCTCCACCCAGCAAAAACAAGGCTTGCTCAACCCCATCCTGCAGGCCAGAGAGGAAAATGTCTAAGCCGATATCATTGAGGTGCACACCATCGGGCCGCATCAAACGCTGGTTGTCACCCTCCAGCTGGTAGTGGCGAATAACTACTCCACCCCGGGATCAAACAAAACGGGATATTCTAGCATTAATGGACCTTCTGGCCCTCTCAATTGAACCGGAATCCCTCGCACCCTGCCAAGTGACCCTGGGGATCATCTCAGACCATACAATAACCACTTCGGGAAAGAAAGTAGGAATTCTTTCCAAATCTTCTCTAATGAGGGTAATGAGCTCTGCTACTTTCAGCAAGCAGAGGTCATTATCCCCAGCATGGATCACCAGAATCACAGGGGAGCATGCAAACGTGCTGAGGTGAACCGTTTCCGGCAAAACTGCGACCAGCGGAGGCCACGGATGCCACGCCAAATGACTTCCACATTCCGGAAACCCAGGCTCCGACCGCCGGGTCTTGATTCAGCTCTCTGACCAGCCCAGAACAGGTACGAATGCCCCACAAAACAGACCGTGGGTCGAGGGGAATCTACAAGAAAATTGAAGCAAGTCAGGGCGGACATAAGACACAAAACAATTAGACTTCCAGCGACCAATACGTTGCACTTCAGCATCAGGTAACCCCGCCCTGGCAGCCTCCGTTGCCGCGCCAATCCTGAAAGAATGTGACCCGTAATCAGACGGCCGGCAACCGAGGACAGTTAAGCAGCGCCGGAAAACCAAGCAAAATTGAAAGCGGGTGAGAGGGGAGGACGTTGCATGGCATAAAAACGAGGGGCATAGTGGGCGGATTGCCGCGAATTCCGAGGTCGCCGCGACTGGGCAAGCAGGGCCGGGGATGCGATATAACGACACACTAGAACCCCGGCCAAAAATATCTGTTTTTGACCGGCGGAGGCGAATGCGCACCAAGGAATCCGTTATAAGGACACCATCTTGCAAAACACCTCCTGGCCGGAACTTGGACGGGGGGAGGAGCTTGCTTACCTGAAAAGCTCAGAAAAACGCAAGGCAAAATGCAGCGCGAAACAACAAGGCTTCTTGCGGGGAAGGGCAAACTTGTTGCAAAGCCTGGAGCAGTTGAACCAGTAGATGAAATGAAACCGAGCGCCGGTGCTCTTTCCGCACGGCCTCCTTCCGCCAGCCCGGCACGAAAAGAAATATTATTCTGTAAACATCTTAACACCAGGTGGCGCAACAACGCCAAAACCGGGGGGGATGAGGAAGACAACCGGTTAACGCAATGAACCACAGCCATATTATCCGTCCAAAAACATACCCGCCTATTTTGTAGCGAAGGTCCCCATAATTCGATGGCCACTATAATGGGAAAAAGTTCCAACAAAGTAATATTTGAACAAAGGCCCGCCGCACGCCACTCCTGAGGCCAGGGAGATGCGCATCAAAGTTAGTTAGTAGGATGGCATCAAAGTTAGTTAGTAATGCCCCGCGTCGCCAAGGACAAACGCCTGGAAAAGACTCTGCCCATCGGCATGACACGGCAAGCAAAAACAAGGAGTCCCAGTAGGGACTGCAACTGCTTGAGCGTGACCGATTTAACAGAGCAAAAACCCTCAATAAGTGCTAACAGCTTGGCAAGCTTATCACTGGGGAGCCGGAAAACCATGGCCAGGGAATCTATTTCAATGCCTAAGAACACGATGTTGGTGGAAGGGCCTACCGTTTTATCAGGGGACAGGGGGACCTCGAATCTAGCCATTAGGAAACAGAAAGTGTCTAACAGGAACTTACACTTGGGGGAATCACCTGGGGCTATGAATAAGAAGTCATCTAAATAATGGATTATGGAACTAGAACCCGTCTGAAACCTGACGACCCATTCTAAGAAAGAATTGAACAATTCAAAGAAGTAACAAGACATCGCGCATCCCATGGGCAACCGGGTGTCATAATAGTAGCAATTATCCACCATGCAGCCTAGCAGATGGTAGCAATCCGGGTGCACCAGGAGCAGGCGGAAGGCGGACTCCATGTCCGACTTGGCCAATAAAGCACCCCGGCCTGCCGCTCTCAGTAAAGAGACGGCCCTGTCAAAGGAAACATAGGAGACTGTAGCGTCCTCCTTATAAATACAAATGATGAATAAGTCTAAAACTGCCAGGTTCCCGCTTTGGTACCAGGCCCAATGGAGAAACCCGGATATTATAAAAAGGAGGGGTGAAAAAGGGGCCAACTATTCTACCTAACTCAACCTCCTTCCGAATTTTAGACCGCAAAACCTCCGGATACCGGGAGGTAGACGGAGGGTTGCCCGCCCAGCTAGGGCGCCAGGATAACTGAAAAGGGATGAAAAAACCGAAGGAAAAACCAAACCTAAGCTCAGTGGAAGCCCTTTTATTGGGGTACAGCTCTAACCACGGGGACATTTCTGCTACGCTCACTGGGCTCTTTTGCGGTAGAGGATGCGATGCTTTAGGTCTGGCTGGCTGCTGTCTAGGGCATCGAATGGCCGCATGAGATCCCCCACAGACGGAAAACTCATGTTTGAATTTACATAGGGAGAAGAACCAGTGGCCTTCGTTATACAGCCAGCAGGATCCTGGCCTGCGGATTGACACAGGCCCCTGACCGCTTGAAGTGAGGCCGGGGGCCGCTGACTGAAAGGGCACAGATTTTTGTGACAGCATCAGTCGCAACCAGAGGTCTGTGGATTTGACACCCCAACCGATATCCGGTTGAAGCGCCAATCGCCTACGGAACTCCTCGTTGTAGCGCCACCAGGCGGAATCGCTGTGGGACTTATAGGCGCTATAAACGGATTCCAAATACAGAAATAATTCACTGCAGCACTCCGGGTGCTTCTGCGCCATGACATAACCTAAGACCGAGAAGGCCTGTAGCCAATTACCCTTGGTGCGCGCCACCTTGGGCCGGCGATCGATGAACCTGTCTGAATTGGGGTGACGCTCTTTATCTACAGTAACTAATGACCAGATGTCTATGTATTGGTTAGACCAAATTGTGTCCATGTCCAAGTGAGTCCCCAAAGGAGACAGGCCGCAGAATAGCGATTCTTTATGATCACCTGCCCTAGGCGGGGCAGCAGGAGGAGGCTTAAAGATTTAAGTACTGGGACCAACTGAGGACCCAGAGAGGCCCCCCAAGCCCCCGGAAAAATCAACTCACCAGTAGTAGAAGGACCTGGAGGTTCCACTGGAGCGATTGGAGGATTCGGATCCTGAACCGCGCTGGCCAGGCTGGCCCCGCGAGTAGACCGTGCAGCTGATGCACGGGCACCCCCTCTGCGTCGTGAATGAGACCTGCCAGCAGTATCGCTGCAGGAGCTTACCTCCGATGATGAAGGTGACCGCCAGCGAGACGATCTGGAGCGGGCACTTCTGCGGGACCGCCGCTCAGATCGTGAACGATGACGGGAACAATGTGGATGACAATCCGCCGACCTGCGCCGATAACGGCGATCGGATCCATCAGGTGAGTTTGAAGATGAGCGCCTTCTGGAATTGGGGCGTTCCCCCATATGCGCAATAGAGGCAGAGACCCCAGTAGGGGGCCCTAACTGTGCCATAAGCGATGAGGAAGTGGTGGGATTGGCTACAATAAAGTCAGGCAGGGTGGGATTGGGGGGTTGAGTTGGCAGGAGCATTAGTGCAACTGTTGGCACTCCCAGGAGCCTGTACCTCAGTAGAGGGGGCATCCCTGGGCTCATCTGCAGATGACACATTGGAATTTTTTATTGCCCATTATTCCTGGGCTGACAGTCTGCAGCAGGGAGCCGAGGAGAGAGGAGGTTGCCTGCCGGGGAGCGGAAAATGCCGGGAACTGGAGGGGGGCGGAGCCACAGACCACGCTGCCGGAAAAAGCGCTCGGGAGACATCGCTACCCCGCTCATAAACACAGGTGAGCGCATCAGTATGCTGCGCTCCAGGGACCTGGGATGCCTGGGCACTTAGTGCCAGAGCCGGAGTGGGGGCAGATATCAAAGCAGATGTGTTTATACTATGCTCAGGCAAGGGGACAGAGGGAGCAAGGGGGTTAATGAAAGAAGCAGGGGGCGGGAGACCAGAACGTGCTGCGGCTGAGCTGATAACCTCCTGCACACATGCTGGAGGCTGCGCCCCCCCGCTTTGAAACTCTCACAGGTGGAGGAGGGAGGGAGAGAGAGCAGAGTCTGGCTGGGGCTCTAGTACGCCGTTTAGGGCGGCCAGAAACTAAAGAGTCCCCTGCAGGCATCGCAGGAGGGGGCTCCTGCAAGCCAGCAACGAGGGATGATAGGAAAGATGGGTTTTCCTGGACTCTAGCAGCAAGGGCTGCCAGGAGGGCTCTGTCGTCGGCCATACCTTGGTCAGGAAGCTTCCTTCCAGAGGTGCCGGAGACTAAGAGGCAAGACACAGGGATGACCCTCCTTTTTATTAACTCTAAGGGGTGGTATCTTCACCCATTACCCCACCCCCCACGGAAGGGGGGGTGGGGCGAACACCAAAAACCAGCTATGTTGCTTCAGCAGAAAGACAGTGGGATTTTAACTCCCAAACTGCCAGGCAGTGTCTGAAGTCCGGCGCACCTGCGTTATACACTGTGGCGCTAGTAAGTGTATGAAATAAGCTATTGGGTAGGACACAGTGACCAGTCCTCCTAGGTTTACAGTCTACACGGTCAGTAAAGCTGGCCCTTGTGAGCTCATTTACAGTGTGCCTAGGAGCATACTGTACGGGTCAGACACTGGCAGCAAGGTGGTGGTGCCTGGCATCTATGCTACAGGTGGTGACATGGAGGTTGCACAGTTGTACCAATGAAAATAGTGAATGTGAAAGTGTTCCAGCAAAATTGACCCAATTACTAATATATAATTAATATAATGAAACCACCTCCGTGGTTCACCATTGAAAATCTGTAAAACAAATGATATCAATACAAATAGACATTTATATAGGGTATCCAACCATTGATATAGTCATAAAGGTAGGTGTGCCCAGGGCAGTACTGGGGAGTATCGGAAAATCTATCCTGTCCCTTTACTTGCCCTGTACAGGGAGTGCAGAATTATTAGGCAAGTTGTATTTTTGAGGATTAATTTTATTATTGAACAACAACCATGTTCTCAATGAACCCAAAAAACTCATTAATATCAAAGCTGAATATTTTTGGAAGTAGTTTTTAGTTTGTTTTTAGTTTTAGCCATTTTAGGGGGATATCTGTGTGTGCAGGTGACTATTACTGTGCATAATTATTAGGCAACTTAACAAAAAACAAATATATACCCATTTCAATTATTTATTTTTACCAGTGAAACCAATATAACATCTCAACATTCACAAATATACATTTCTGACATTCAAAAACAAAACAAAAACAAATCAGTGACCAATATAGCCACCTTTCTTTGCAAGGACACTCAAAAGCCTGCCATCCATGGATTCTGTCCGTGTTTTGATCTGTTCACCATCAACATTGCGTGCAGCAGCAACCACAGCCTCCCAGACACTGTTCAGAGAGGTGTACTGTTTTCCCTCCTTGTAAATCTCACATTTGATGATGGACCACAGGTTCTCAATGGGGTTCAGATCAGGTGAACAAGGAGGCCATGTCATCAGATTTTCTTCTTTTATACCCTTTCTTGCCAGCCACGCTGTGGAGTACTTGGACGCGTGTGATGGAGCAGTGTCCTGCATGAAAATCATGTTTTTCTTGAAGGATGCAGACTTCTTCCTGTACCACTGCTTGAAGAAGGTGTCTTCCAGAAACTGGCAGTAGGACTGGGAGTTGAGCTTGACTCCATCCTCAACCCGAAAAGGCCCCACAAGCTCATCTTTGATGATACCAGCCCAAACCAGTACTCCACCTCCACCTTGCTGGCGTCTGAGTCGGACTGGAGCTCTCTGCCCTTTACCAATCCAGCCACGGGCCCATCCATCTGGCCCATCAAGACTCACTCTCATTTCATCAGTCCATAAAACCTTAGAAAAATCAGTCTTGAGATATTTCTTGGCCCAGTCTTGACGTTTCAGCTTGTGTGTCTTGTTCAGTGGTGGTCGTCTTTCAGCCTTTCTTACCTTGGCCATGTCTCTGAGTATTGCACACTGCAGCTGCACGCTTGACTTTTCTCAGTTCATGGGCAGTTATTTTGCGCCTTGGTTTTTCCACATGCTTCTTGCGACCCTGTTGACTATTTTGAATGAAACGCTTGATTGTTCGATGATCACGCTTCAGAAGCTTTGCAATTTTAAGAGTGCTGCATCCCTCTGCAAGATATCTCACTATTTTTGACTTTTCTGAGCCTGTCAAGTCCTTCTTTTGACCCATTTTGCCAAAGGAAAGGAAGTTGCCTAATAATTATGCACACCTGATATAGGGTGTTGATGTCATTAGACCACACCCCTTCTCATTACAGAGATGCACATCACCTAATATGCTTAATTGGTAGTAGGCTTTCGAGCCTATACAGCTTGGAGTAAGACAACATGCATAAAGAGGATGATGTGGTCAAAATACTCATTTGCCTAATAATTCTGCAGGCAGTGTATAAAGCCTCAGCCCAGGGACGTCCCCTGATGGTGGGGACTCCCTGTCCTCGAACCTGGACTGGCTGCCCTAAGTACACCCTCCTGTTAATAACCGATATCCAAGTACCCTATAAACAAGACAGACAGAATCTGTGTCACAGGTATACGATATCACCTGTATGACAACAGCCCATGTAGATGAAAAACAACAATACAAACGGTGCGAAGGTGTATGTCTCACCTATAGCACCATACAGAAGCCTCTAATGGGGCGCCAAGATATCAAAAGGCTCCCTCGGGTCACTGAAACAAAACCCAGACACGTTTCCCCTATCCATAGGTTCATCGGGGGGTATGCAACCAGTCATGGGTAAACCGTCATAACACAATCAAACATATATAAATACATGATACAATGGAGGATGCTAAGCCATGTAGCGAGGATGTTGGTGTTCGTATAGGACTAAGGGGACCAACAGATACATCCCACCTGCAAATAGAGGGTAAAAACCTTATCCATACTTCCTTAAGTTACCCCCCAATATAGCACTTACTTAGCACAGCAATAAGTCAGATATGACAGGAGCCCATTCAGATAGGGAACAACAAGCTGTCCAAAGGTGTGAAAACACAATATATCACTCCCATGTGGACCACAATTGCATCATGCCAAGCCGAGTCCCAGTTCCGTACTCACAATACCTCGCATTCTGGTGCTGTCCTATTCCTCCAGGTGGTCACTCACTATGATGTCAAATTCATCCACTATATATCCCCACTAACAGGTGTTTAAAATCAGCGCACACTCGGACGCCAAACGGGTCACTTCCGGTCACGAGGTGGTCCCCGATGCGTCACTTCCGGTCCATGGACCGCATGCAGCCGTCATATCCGGTCTATCGAATGCCAAGCTCCTGCCTGCTGTTATATCTGTTATTAGGATACCGGAGACGTCACTTCTGCTTAGCCATGCTGCCTCCAACGCAATGTACGGTGATTATTACATCTAGCCAGCCATTCCAGAACATTAAGTGAAACGCAGGATGTGCTAAGATATCCCTGAACTTACAGCCCATTGTGGAAAAAATGCCATACCCGGTCCATAGAGAGCAGGCAGCTCTGATCTGTCAGATGCAATACTTTTGGCTGTTATTTTTTACAATATATACTAATTAGTACAGGTAAATATCCACTCATAGGCATTAAGTACAACGCGCAATTGCGCTAGGAAATCCCTACATTTTGCTAGGATACCGGAAGACAATGCTGTATCGATCGTGTACAGCCCATAGTAAGAAGAAAAAATGGGGATACAGAGAAAAAAATAGGTGTGACTCAAAAAACAATAAAGACAATAACATGCTACACATAATTTCACCTAGGTGCAAGCCTTAGATAATAGGCAGCACCAAGCGTCTGTTTGATGATCAATGCCAAACAGTCAATGTTTGGATACTTCCCGTATCCCGCCAATTAACCAAACTCTACTATTTTACCGAGCAGGCTTAATCATGATCAGGGTGATCAGGTTTAGCACCTTCTCCACAACAGGCTATAGGAAACAAGAGAAGGTAAGTCTCTCATTAATACCAAGGGGTGCCTGGGATTTAAACCAATGGATCCAGGCACATTCTTTCTGGAGAACTTTCCGATCCCAGTCACCTCCCCTTGGTCATAAGGGAATGGTCTCAAGGATCGAAAACTTCAAACAGCTGGGGTCTCGACCATGGACATCATTGACGTGTAACGCAACCGGTGTAATGTTCTTTTTCACAACATCATTCACATGTTCGCAAATTCTCCGCCTGACTTCTCTGATCGTCTTTCCTATGTAGTCCATAGGGCATGGACACTGGCATATATACACAGCCCCTCTGCTCCTACAGTTATAGAAGTCTCTAATCTTGAAAGTCTGTCCAGTTACAGAACATGTGATCAATTTGGCTGTGGACACATACGCACACACCTTGCAGGAACCGAATCTGAACATGCCACAGGGTTTGCGGTCTAGCCACGTGCCTACTCCACATGGTGATGTGTAGTGGCTGTGGACCAGACGGTCTCTGAGGCTCCTGCCCGTCTATACGTAACACTGGGTTGTGCAGTCAGCACATCCCTAAGATCAGGATCCATATGCAAAATGGGCTAATATCTTTTAAGGATCTAAACAACCTGCGCATTTGCTGAATCAAAGGTCGAAATAAGTCGCACAGGCTGTTGTCCACCCAGTGTCCTAGATCTAGGGACGAGGAGTTCTGTGCGGTCCTTCTCCAGGGCATTCTTAAAAGCACCCTTAAGTAATTGTCTGAGGATAACCCCTATCTCTAAATTTAGTCTGAAGTATTTTAGCCTCGCCATAGAATGCCTCCTTCTCTGAGCAATTCCTCAGGTATGCCACGTTTAAGTGGTGTGGGATGATGACTTCCCAGTGTAGCAGCGAATTGGTTGTGGTCTCCTTCCTGTACATGCCCGCTTTGAGTCTCTCTCCCTCCTTAGTCACACGGACGTCCAGAAAGGGGATGGTATGTAAGTCAAGTTCAAATGTGAACCGCAAACCAATATCGTTATTATTCAAGGCTGCTACAAACTCTCGAAAATCCTCTGGCCCACCATTCCAGACCACAAAGATATCATCAATGTAACGTGTCCAAAAAATGATCCTTTCGGACCACCAGGTAGTTGCGTCTGGAAACACGTATACGTCCTCCCACCAGCCCAGGAAGAGGTTGGCATAGGTGGGGGCACAGGGGCTCCCCATCGCCGTCCCCCTGAGCTGGTGGTAGAACCGTGAGTTGTATAGAAAAAAGTTGTGGGTCAGGGTAAATTCGAGAAGCCTGAGAACAAAGGCATTGTAAGTTCTACAATGTATATCTCTGGTTTTCAGAAAATACTCCACAGCATGTATGCCCTTACTGTGTGGAATAGAGCTATAAAGAGATTCAATGTCCACACTGGCTAAGAGACAACCAGAGTCCACATTGATTGCTTCAATCTTGCTGAGGAAGTCCATTGTGTCCCTGGTATATGCCGGTAGGGACACAACGAACTGCCTCAGCACCTGGTCAATGTATATACCGCAATTTTGGGTTAATGAATCAACCCCAGATACAATGGGACGGCCTCTAAGTGGAGTGGTACCTTTATGGACCTTTGGTAGTCCATAGAAAGTGGCTATGGTGGGATGCGCAGGGAGGAGGAAATCATATTCCACCGGAGAAATAACCTTCTCCCGTAGAGCTCCAGCTAGAATGGTTTTGAGTTCATCAAAGAAAGAGGTAGATGGATTGGTCGACAACACTCTATACCCCTCCCTATCCTTGAGGAGGTTGAAAAACATACCTCATGGTCAAGGATGACCAGGTTACCACCTTTGTCTGAAGGTTTAATTATTATCGATTTGTCGCGTTCAAGAGATATCAATGCTTGCATCTCCGTCTGAGATAAATTAAAGCTATGGACACGTGTCCAAGTTGTTCTAAACCGTTAATCACCATCTTTAGAAAAATGTCCACACACTCATAATTGAGGGGTGGGGGCATCTTTCTACTTTTAAGCTTAAGGTCAGTATATGGACCCTCACCTGGCCCACGATTACCTTCCTCCCCTAGTTCAAGAAGTGCCTGAAGAGCTACAGAATCCTTTTCACCGAGGCCTAACCTCTCGCATGTGTGTCTGTTGGTGTCTTTAAAGAACTTATGCCATTTAAGGCGCCGGCTGAACAGACGAAGATCTTTCGTCCATGTGAACAAACAGAAATTCGTCGTTGGTACAAATGACAACCCTTTACTAAGTACACTCAGCTCTAGTGCACTTAATACACGAGATGTTAGTTTAATGATCTGGAGATCACTCCTCAGGCCTTGTCTATACTGCCCCTGTCCCTAAGCTGATATAGGACCTGACTTTTCTCTAAAAAAGATGGTTGTGGTGAAGAGAGATTTTTGGAGGAGATAGCAGTGGAGAAGGATGATGATGGTCCAGCGGGGTATCCATAGTGAATGTGGTCGTCTTAAAATCCAGCAGGTTAGGATTTTTTATTTAGCACTCCTGGTATCATAAAACGTAACTTTTATATTAATACATTAATAACAGCAATCACATGTCCAAGGAGCAGGAAGCAGTACAGTGTGTCCTCAAGGTACAATATCTTCAACTAGACTGAACATCCAATGCCTCAGACTCAGGTCCAACCGATCAACACAGACATTTCACTGTATTGGCTGTTTTTCATTTTCTGTACTGCCCCCTGTCTGTGGAGGATGAGCTGCTCCGTTCTATTTTTCTGGTACACTGGAGGAGATTTACCAAATCGGTGTAATGGAAAAGTAGTTTAGTTGTCCATAGCAACCAATCACATTCTTTTTTTAAGTTTCCAAAGAAGCTCTGAAAAAAACGAAAGGTGGAATATGGTTGTAAACCAGTTTTCCTTTCCACTACTTTACATGACCCTGAGAAGCTTCTGTCATCAAAGAAAGTGGGTGACATTTTGTGGCTTTGGAAACAATATTAATAATCTTTATATAGAGATAGGCACAGCCCCACCTGGAAACTAACTCAATACAAATAGTGCACCCTCTGTGAATCTATAGTGCTACTTACAATTCTTTACATAGCGCCAACATATTCCACATCGCATTACAGTGAGGGGATTCATGTATAAACAGTTATAAATAACATAGCAACAAACAGGTCATAAATTAAAACAAGCGGAATGAGGGCCCTGCTCCTGATCTATGAGGAGATGAGGGTGACAAGAGGTAACAAGTGCTTGATTTGTACAGTGGTCTAGTAGATATAAGGCTGCCTGAGCCAGTCTCCAGTGCATGGGGTGTCGATATCGGAGGATGGATCAGGTTCAGAAGAATGATCAGGAGATGCAATAGGCTAACCTAAAAATTATGCATTTTTAGGGAGTGCCTAAAACAGTGGATGTTATTAATTAACCTAATTGCTTGGGGTAAGGAATTCCAGAGAACTGGTGCAGCACGGGAGAAGTCTTGAAGACGGGAGTGAGAGGTTTGGATTATGGTGACTGTCAGTTGAAAATCACAGGTAGGGTGGTAGATAGAAATTAAAGCTGAAATTTAAGGGGGTGCAGCATTGTGGAGAGATTTTTGGAGGAAAATGAGCAGCTTAAATTGAATCCTGTGCTGCAGGACCCTAACCTACGGCCCTCTAGCTGTTGCAAGACTACAACTCCCACCATGCCCTGATAGCTGTAGACTTTCCAGGCATGATGGAACTTGTGGTTTTGCAACAGCTGGAGGGTACTGTCACGCTCCGGTGTGGGAGGAAAATACACACCGAAGGTAAGAGGGAAAAAGGCCCGGAAACTAGGGAAAGGAGCTGGTCACCTAGAGAAACCCTAGTAGAAATCATGACTAAACTAACAGTATGAACTGACCCTGATGGTAGGTGAGTTCATACACAGTAACCTAAAGTCCTAACTGACCCAGAAGGACCCTAGAACAAATGTCAGGTCTAGAGACAACCTGTTCCTCCAAAAGGTAGGACGAACTGGGGTCTCCCTCATGCCTAAACACAAGATAACCAAACAATACACAAATAGGAAAAAGACACTTAACTTAGAATAGTAATGGAAGCACAGGAACTCAGCCGAGATCCAAACACCAGCACTCCACAACTAGATTGAACTATCTACTGCACAGCATGATGGGAGAAACAACAATAAATAGGGAAGGTGAAATGACCACATGAGCAACACCTGAGGCAAGGGCTGTGGTCATTACCAGAAACAACACAGAAACAAATAGATCAACAAGGAACCGGTCAGATCAAACCACATGTCTCACTGATCTCCTGGCACCTGTCACGGGAATATCCGTGACAGGTACAGGGTGGAGGCATCAGAGTAGTGGTGAGGGGGCGTACAGTAATCAAGGAGGGAATGGATCAGGGCAACAATGAGAGTTTTTGTTGTTTCCACAGTTAGAAAGGGGCGGATTCTAGAGATGTTTTTGAGGTGCAGGTGGCATGAAATGGCAAGCAATTAAATATAGGGGGTAAAGGAAAGATCAGTGTCAAACATAACCGAGACAGCGGGCGTGCTACCTCGACGTTATGGTATTGCCACACGTTGAGATGGAGATATCAGGTTTTGGTAGGTTAGTAGATGGAGAGAACGCAAGAAGTTCAGTTTTTGACAAATTGACATGATGTTAGAGAGAGCGAACAGACTATTACTATTTTTATGAGTTCATGGTTTATGGTTATCTCACACTATTCAAATACACTGGTGAACGTTCCTAAATACTTGTATTGTCACAGCCTGATGAACGTATAAAAGAAAGAAACAAAAACTTTATTAAAGTCTGTTTAAAAGGGGGCAAAAAGCCTATATGTCACAGTCTGTGACCACCAGGCAACCAGACTTGAAGAGTGCAGAAAAGGACTAAGGAATAACCCTCTGCACTATTACAAGTCTGGACTAAATTCCTGACTTGCTAGCAAGTTGCTGCTAATGGACTGCAAGCAGGACAACAGGACACGGTCCAAACTATTAGGCCTCTTTCACACGGGCGTTGCGGTTAAAGGTGCGGGTGCTTTGCGGGAACATGCACGATTTTTCTGGGCGAGTGCAAAACATTGTACAGTAATGCGTTTTGCACGCGCATGAGAAAAATCGGCATGTTTGATACTTAAACCCGAGCCTCTTCACAGAAGTTCGGGCTTGGGATCGGTGTTCTGTAGATTGTATTATTTTCCCTTATAACCAATTGCTCGCGCAGCCCGGCTTCTCTTCTGTCTTCTTCTTTGCTGTGTACAGGAAAAGGACCTGTGGTGACGTCACTCCGGTCATCACATGGTCCGTCACATGATCATCATTATGGTGATGGATCATGTGATGACCGGAGTGATGTCACCACAGGTCCTTTTCCTGCACACAGCAAAGAAAGAAGACAGAAGAGAAGCCGGCTGCGCGATCAAGTGGATTAAGGTGAGTTAAATTTTATTTTATTTTTTTAACCCCTCCAGCCCTATTGTACTATGCATTCTGTATTCAGAATGCTATTATTTTCCCTTATAACCATGTTATAAGGGAAAATAATAATGATCGGGTCTCCATCCCGATCGTCTCCTAGCAACCGTGCGTGAAAATCGCACCGCATCCGCACTTGCTTGCAGATGCTTGCGATTTTCACGCAGCCCCATTAACTTCTATGGGGCCTGCGTTGCGTGGAAAAGCACAAACTCACGCATTGCACCCGCGCGGAATACTCGCCCGTGTGAAAGGGGCCTTAATAGAGACAGGTGTGCCGCAAGTGAACCTCTTAGATTGTTGCTGACCAGTGCAGCTGGTTACTGGCCGGATGGGGCTGTGTTATGTTGGCCTCAATGTCTGGTCTATGATTACAACCAGTGCTCCACACTAAAAGACTGTGCTAGAGTCGTCCTGCTATCAGTAGACAGCACTCATACACACTACACGGCTATGTCTGGGACGATTTGACTGTAGCATCACTCATCCAGAATGCACCACACCATGTGGACACATGCATACCCTCATACACGTCCGTGTTTAGGCCAGCCTCTCAACCAGCCACTATCTTGCGGTCAGTATATTGTGGCTAGGAGGTATATTCTCACATCTCATGCACACCCTGCCTAGAGAACCGTGTCCTGGAAATTGACATCAGCTCTACGCGTTTCCATGTGACATACGTGGCGAATTTATCTTCAGAAGCTTAATTAGAATGTGCCTATATCAAGACAAATGCCCCGCACTGTTGTGTGCTAGGGCTCCGGCGCTATGATGGCCGTACGCGGCCGAGGAAACGACGAATCCATATGGCAGAAGCCCCGCCTTCCCGGGAGAGGTGTGCCAGTATCCACACCAATCAGACCTAGGGGCGTGTTCCAAATCACGCCCTCTGACCGGCGAGTACAGCAATGAACCTTAACCTTCCCGGGAGCTCGCGCGTGCGCAATTTCTGGTGGGAATCCAAGTCGCGGCCCATATCCATCGCCTGGCCCACCAGGGGTATTATCTCAGGAGCAAATCGCGGTGCCTCCATCTCCATCCTGGTATGCAACACTAACAGAGAGGGGCATCGCCATTACACACAACCATTAAAGTGTTACTGCAGATCACAGCTATCCAAGGATCGGGATGTACTATATATATATGTGTATAATACCAGTATACAGTAAACCCCTTGACAGTTGATTTCTGGTCCCTTTGTGTATGTGGCTCCTTCCCTTCTTTTTCTCCTATCACATAATCTATAGGATAACCCGCGGTGCTATGTGGAATGAAAAACCAGCCGACACATCAAATAAAGCTGGCATACGAGAGAGACTCATTTAACCCTTTGGGTTGAATTGTCTGTAACTTGAAGGTCCACATTGCTTCCTTGCGGAGTAGGGGTATGTCAATATCGCCCCCACGGATCGACATCTTGACTTGTTCAATCCCCTGTAGTCTCAACACATCAGGGTTACTGTCATGCATATCACATACATGACGTGCCACAGATGTGTCCCGCTGATTGCGAATATCAGACAGATGTTCGCCAAATCTTCTCCTCAGTACACGTTTGGTTTTGCCGACATATTGTAACCCGCATCGGCAACTGATAAGGTACACAATAGCTATAGATGTACATCTAATAAACGAGCGTATATTATATCTCTTCCCTGTTATATGGCTAGTAAAAGATGCTCCTTTCATGATGTTTTTACAAATAATGCACGAGCCACAGGGAAAAGTGCCTTTTAAGGTATTCTTAAGCCAGGTTTCGGACTTTGGGTGCATGTACAAACTGTGTACCAGGTGATCACGTAGGTTAGAACTACGTCGATACGTGATTGAGGGGCGGTCTGAAATTAATTTGCCAATATCTGGATCTGATTGCAGGATAGACCAGTGACTTTGTAAAATGTCACAGGCATTTTGATGGGCCTTGTCAAAGGTTGCAATGATTCTAGGTGTAGAGTCCTCATTACTGCTAGTTTTTGGGACCAGGAGTTTTGTACGGTCGGTACTCAGAGTGGTGAAAGGCCCTTTTCAGGGTATATTGAGGATACCCACGGTTCATAAATCGACCTCCCAGATCAGATGCAACCGCTCTGAAGTCACCTAGTTCAGAGCAATTCCTCCTGGCCCTTAGGTATAGTCCCTTTGGGATCCCTCTTTTTAGGGCCAGTGGATGACCACTCTCCCAGTGTAGAGGATTATTGGTTGAGGTTTACTTTCTGAACAGATTAGTGGTGATCTTTCTGTCAGTACCAATCGTGATCAGCAGGTCCAGAAACGCAATCTGTCGTTCCTGTATCTCTGATGTGAAAAATAAACCCATCTGGTTTACATTCAATGCTGCCACAAAGGCCATGAAGCTATCGCGTGTCCCTTTCCATAGTATTAGCACATCGTCGATATATCTTATCCACAGTTGTATATTTGATGTGTACTGTTCCATAGAGTCACCAAACACAATCTCCTTCTCCCACCAGCCCAGGTATAGATTGGCGAACGTCGGGGCGCAAGGACCGCCCATGGCGATGCCCCTGAGCTGGTGGTAGATGTACTGATGAAAGAGAGAGACATTGCGGGTGAGGACAAAGTCAAGCAACTGCATCAGGAAGATGTTATGCCGGCGACAATGTTCGCCCCTCTTTTGGCTTAAGGCCTTGACAGCCCTATACCCAGAATCATGGGGTATAGAGCTGTACAAGGCCTTCACATCCAAGCTCGTGAGTAATACATCTTCCTCGCAATGAATACCCTCCAGACGCTGTAGCACATCCATGGTGTCCCGGGCATAGGACGGCAGAGCCACAACAAATGGACGCAGGATTTTGTCCAGATATGTGCTAATATTGGCAGTGAGACTGCCTATGCCCGAGACAATAGGTCTGCCCTTCAGCACTGTCCCTGGTTTGTGTAATTTGGGCAGACTATAGAATGTAGATACAACCGGAGATTTAGGAAGCAGGTATTCCAATTCATTTTTGCTAATAAGCCTGTAGAGATGTCGCGAACATAAAATTTTCTGTTCGCGAACGGAGAACGCAAATGTTCGCAAATGTTCGCGAACAGGTGAACCGGGCGAACTGCCATAGACTTCAATAGGCAGGCAAATTTTAAAACCCACAGGGACTCTTTCTGGCCACAATAGTGAATGAAAAGTTGTTTCAAGGGGACTAACACTAACGCACCGCAAACAGTCCATTTGCACAACCGCAAACTCCCCATTTGCACAAGGTTGGATACCAAGCTAGCCATGTCCCGTTCCGTGTCCTC
Source organism: Bufo bufo (assembly GCF_905171765.1). NCBI lineage: Eukaryota > Metazoa > Chordata > Amphibia > Anura > Bufonidae > Bufo > Bufo bufo. The sequence goes on from NC_053390.1 coordinate 6,499,580, forward strand.
ACTGATGTTATTGAAGGTCTCTTCCTCCACCCAGCCACGTACAACACCAAGGGTCCCCGAATGGTGCCAACAAGGCCCCTGGGACACTTGCTGTTTTTGGTCTTCCACCTCCTCAAAGCCACCTTCCTCCTCTGACTCCTCTTTTTAAGACTCCTCTCTCTGCGTTATTATAAGGTGTGTTAAGTAGTACTATTCCTATCAGTTTAATCCCTGTTACGTCCCCTATCAGGGGACGTGTATGGAATAGATTTTAGACAACTGCAAAGAGTTGTCAATAGTTGATACACTCATGACATAAATTTTATTCCTCTATGCGTCAATCTTGGTGTAGTGATGACTGTGCTCATGCGCACGTTTTGGGAGATTGCAGGCGATGTTTTTTTTTTCAAAGCCTATGGTCGTGCTGAGGTAGTTCAGTGACAGTTAAGTGACCCAGAAAACAATGATTCTGCAGTGTGGGCCCATTGTTGGCCTAGTAGGCTTTAATGATCACCTTAGATGATCACAAAGGAAATTAATGTTTTTTTTATGCAAAATTATCCAGCCGATCGCTTTTGGTCTGTTCACAATGAAGCAACGACCTTATCATCTGGGGTGTGCCAACATTGCCATTGCCAACACACTCATAGAGGTGGTCGCTTCATTGTGATACGCAAGCCCCTTCACCACTACAAGGTAACGATCACGAAGGGGAATTGACACATGTATTTGCCTTTTTTTTGTTTTGTTTTTGCAGCCACAGTGCAGCACCAGAGGCCAGAAAAATTAGGCATGTACACATGCCTGAAAAATCAGGTATTGTTGCAGCCTCTGACAGAAAAATTGATGTTTTCCAGGCAGAAAGTGTACTAAAACATTGCGGCTTGAACCCTAGTTGGTGGCAGATAAGTCACGCAAGTCATCCGGCATGCAGAGATAAAATACAGCAGCGTGTGGACCATTTTTAGCCCAAGGCAGCTCATCTCATCACCAGGCCTTTTTTAGTCAAATGTATCGCCCACTGTCAGTCCCTTCAGGATCCATGCCTCATTCATCTTAATAAAGGTGAGGTAATCTAGACTTTTTTGACCTAGGCGACTTCTCTTCTCAGTGACAATACCTCCTGCTGCACTGAAGGTCCTTTCTGACAGGACACTTGAAGCGGGGCAGGCCAGAAGTTCTATCGCAAATTGGGATAGCTCAGGCCACAGGTCAAGCCTGCACACCCAGTAGTCAAGGGGTTCATCGCTCCTCAGAGTGTCGATATCTGCAGTTAAGGCGAGGTAGTCTGCTACCTGTCGGTTGAGTCGTTCTCTGAGGGTGGACCCCCGAAGGGCTGTGGCGATGCGTAGGACTTAAAAAGCTCTGCATGTCCTCCATCAACAACATGTCTGTAAAGCGTCCTGTCCTTGCTGCGGGGTCGTGGGAGGAGGAGGATTACTTTCACCTCTTCCCCTGTTAGATTCCCGTTGTGCAGTGACATCACCCTTATACGCTGTGTAAAGCATACTTTTTAATTTATTTTGGAACTGCTGCATCCTTTCCGACTTGCGGTAATTCGGTAACATTTCAGGCACTTTCTGCCTATACCGGGGGTCTAGTAGCGTGGCCACCCAGTACAGGTCGTTCTCCTTCAGCCTTTTTATACGAGGGTCCCTTAACAGGCACGACAAAGACCCCATTTGCACAAGGTTGGATGCCGAGCTACTCATGTCCCGTTCCTCGTCCTGATTGATCTCACTGAAAGTCTGTTCTACCCCCCAGCCACGTACAACACCACGGGTACCAGATAGATGACAACAAGCACCCTGGGATGCCTGCTGTGGTTGGTCTTCCTCCTCCTCCTCAAAGCCACACTCCTGGTCCAGCAAGCGATGATGACAAGGCTGTTTCTGGTGGTGATGCTGACCACAACTCTTCCTCTTCACGCTCATCTACGGCCTGATCCAGCACTCTTCGCAGGGCACGCTCCAGGAAGAAAACAAATGGGATGATGTCGCTGATGGTGCCTTCGGTGCGACTGACTAGATTTGTCACCTCCTCAAAAGGACGCATGAGCCTACAGGCATTGCGCATGAGCGTCCAGTAACGTGGCAAAAAAATTCCCAGCTCCGCAGAGGCTGTCCTAGCACCCCGGTCATCCAAATACTCGTTGACGGCTTTTTCTTGTTGGAGCAGGCGGTCGAACATTAGGAGTGTTGAATTCCAACGTGTCGGGCTGTCGCAAATCAAGCGCCTCACTGGCATGTTGTTTCACCGCTGGATATCTGAAAAGTGCGCCATGGCCGTGTAGGAACGCCTGAAATGGACACACACCTTCCTGGCCTGCTTGAGGATGTCCTGTAAGCCTGGGTACTTATGCACAAAGCGTTGTACAATCAGATTACACACATGTGCCATCTTTCCCAAATTCAATGCCGCCAACAAATTGCTTCCGTTGTCGCACACCACTTTGCCGATCTCCAGTTGGTGCGGAGTCAGCCACTGATCCACCTGTGCGTTCAGGGTGGACAGGAGTGCTGGTCCGGTGTGACTCTCTGCTTTCAGGCAAGTCAACCCCAAGACGGCGTGACACTGTCGTATCCGGGATGTGGAATAGCCCCTGGGGAGATGGGGGGGTGCCGTTGATGTGGAGCAAGACACAGCAGCAGAAGAGGACTCAGCCGAGGAGGTTAGCGAAGAGGATGGAGTAGGAGGAGTAGAGGAGGTGGCAGTAGGCCTGCCTGCAAGTCGTGGCGGTGTCACCAACTCCTCTGCAGAGCCACGCATTCCATGCTTGGCAGCCGTCAGCAGGTGTACCCAATGCGCAGTGTAGGTGATGTACCTGCCCTGACCGTGCTTTGCAGACCAGGTATCGGTGGTCAGATGGACCCTTGCCCCAACACTGTGTGCCAGACATGCCATGACTTCCTTTTCCACAATAGAGTACAGGTTGGGGATTGCCTTTTGTGAAAAAAATTTTGGCCGGGTACCTTTCACTGCGGTGTCCCAATAGCTACAAATTTTTTGTAGGCCTCAGACTCCCCCAGCTTGTATGGTAAAAGCTGGCGGGTAGAAGAAATAGAAAAAATGCTCCAGCACCACGATGGATAATGTGAAAATCCCAGTCTTTATTGTCACCAAAATTCAGGTAGATACAGCAATCAAAACACTGGTGCCCACGGGTTCCCAAGATCTACGCGTTTCGAACAGTCGTGTTCTTAGTCATGATCCTAAGTGTCTGACATGTTCCCAGCTAAAATACTATCCACCTCTAACATCTCCACCCCCCAGGGAGGGGTGTAGAGAGGTAGGGCGGGCAGCAAAATCAGCCAGGTCCATGTGAGACACCTACGTAAGCCTAATCACATGTTACATAATTGTATCCCCAAAAGTGCTACAGACAAACATTAAAAAATACACGAAAAAAGTTAATGTGTATATATGACTAACATAAAATCCCATATAGTCTCTCTCCCCGCAAAATGTCAGAGTGATGTTCATACAGATTGCATTACAAGTATAACAAAAATATGATGAAAAAATGATGAAAAAATATAAAATAATGAGAATAAAAATGAAAATCAAAATGAATAACGAAGCAAATTTCATAGTAATATATTCCTCCATTTGTTGATTGCATCGTATTTTCTTGTGGTTCTGTATATCCGTATATTGGTTTCATCATCCACCTGATGTGTCAGCGTGGAATAGTTGCGTTATCTCCGGCAAATTTGAAAATCGCATAGTGTGAATTGAGACTATGGTATATGCTGAAAAAACCCATCGGACAAAATGCATTCTAGAGTTAGTTATACAATATAGCTGCAATACGCCATACATTCAGATATAATTTATTTAGCAGATATACCATAAGCAGCAGTTGACAGTTGTTATTCAGCATGATTTTCTTGAATATAATTGTAATCTACACATATTATATAAGAATATACGAATGCCACCGGAGTTAAGACATACATATTCACAGTCACCTTTCTTTCCTATTTTAGATTAAATTAAATCTTCTTGATGCGGCAATGAAATTAATCCAAGACATATCCATGATTGAAGACTATTAACCAGTGTTATTCCTGCACATGTGGTTTTTAAATTATTATGTGTTTCTATATATTATTCACATGTACTGGAGATCCATATACAAGATACAAAATATAACACATTCATCATCCTTATGTACCACTGTTAGAGGATGAACAGGATTTTCATATTACGCAATGTATAAACGGCAAGTGTGAATACCATAAAGCGCACATGCGTTTATATTGTATTATATACTATTCACATACACTAGAGATCTGCATGCAGGATACAGAATGTTCCACATTCTTCATCCATATATTACAATGTTAGAAAGTGGACAGGATTTATGTATTACGCAATATATAACCGGTAAATGTGAATACCATATATCGCATGTGCGCTTTTTACTCAGACCTTGGTATCTCCTAGGTGATAGAAAAAAGGGAAAGGGAGAAGCTTAAGGGAATTAAAAATAAACATATGTTATATGTCTCTATGTGAAAAATATTTACACTAAGATATAATAAAAATATAGCAAAAACAAGGTTATGCTGCATGGGAATTTTAATACAAATACATTAATTCCTTTTTAAGGTTGAGCCCCAGGGGACATCTTGTATTAAGTCTCCAAATCCAGAAGGCTTCTCTAAGGAGGATTTTTTGTTTTATATTACCACCCCTTTTTGGCAATGTAACACGCTCAAAGGCAAACGTACTAAAAGTGTCCACATTACGTCCATGCACATTTATGAAATGGTTGGCTGCATTCGAGATTCCTGTTGCTGATGGATTACAGATATAATTCAGGTGTTCTCGTAATCTATCCTTAAATTTTCTACTCGTGCAGCCAACATATATTAGATCACACAATGTGCATGTAATAATGTAGATAACTCCAGTTGTACTACAATTAATATAACTTTTGATGGGGAAGCTCTCCGAATGGGATGAATTAAAGAATTCTTTGGTATTTTTGGTAAAATTGCATGTTTTACATCTGGGACCTCCACACTTCGAAAAGCCAGTATATTTTAGCCAAGTGGGTGGGTCCTTGACGTGAATTGGAGTGTACATGGAGGGTGAGAGTGTCCTGCCTAAAGTATTGGGTCTTCTCGATACCACACGGCATCCATCTTGTAGGACTTCTCTCAAAATCTCATCCTCATATAAAATGGGGATACATTTTTGGATAATCTTCTTGATTTCAGAAAATTGTCTACTGTAGGTTAAAACCAATGTCGGTATAGGCTTATTAGTTTGGACCTTTTCTGATGTAATACATCTTTTGTTGGGGTCATTAATTTGCCTATTATTTAGGGGATTATTATCCCTAGTTGGTGGTCTTATTTTTGTATTAGTTTTAAACCCAAGTAGATTTAGTCTGGACTTATTTTTAGCTATTTTAAAGCCCCTATGTAGCATCCATTGTGGGTATCCTCGCTTTTTGAGGTGCCCCCAAATGTTTGCACATTCCCCATAAAAAGCTACATCTGTGCTACAGTTTCCTTTTTGCTCTTATAAATTCGCCAACTGGGATACTTTTTATCGTGTGTAATGGATGGTGACTGTTTGCCTTTAAAATAGTATTGCCAGATATCTCCTTGCGGTAAGTCTCAGTCAATACTATCTGATCCGATTTCCCAGTCAGTTTCAAATCCAAAAAATTAATATTTTCGGGATGATAGACACAAGTGAATCTTAGATTATACTGATTCTGATTTAAATAATCAGTAAAGTCTGGTATGGCAGACACATCACCACTCCAAATGAGGAGCAAATCGTCGATGTATCTGCCATACCAGACAAGACACCCAGGAAAGGGATGGTCAACCGAGTATATATATTTTTCCTCCCAGAAGGCCATAGATAAATTAGCCAAAGATGGTGAAAATTTGGCCCCCATCGAGACACCTGAAATCTGAACATAAAAAGTTTCATCAAATATGAAATAATTGTGTGTTAGGAGATAAGATGTAATCTCCAACACATAATCAATGAACATATTTAAGAAACTACTATATTTGTGCAAATTATATTCCAGTGCCAGAAGAGCAAAAGAGTGGGGAATGGAGGGATACAGCGCTACAACATCAAGTGTGATCCAAGTGTATTGATTTGACCACGTGCAACTATGCATATATCTCAGAACATCAGGGGTATCCTTGATGTACCCTGGTAATCTTTTCACCAGAGGCTGCAGCACTGAATCCAGCCATTCACCTAATTTCTCATTCAGAGATCCAATACCTGAGACTATAGGCTGTAGGGGAGGGGGATTAACCCCTTTATGTATCTTTGGGAGGGCATGGATTATAGGAGTTATAGGATGTTGTACATTTAACCCCTTAAGGACACAGCCTTTTTACACCTTAGGACCAGGCCATTTTTTGCAAATCTGACCAGAGTCCCTTTAAGTGCTGATAACTTTAAAACGCTTTGACTTATCCAGGCCGTTCTGAGATTGTTTTTTCGTCACATATTGTACTTCATGACACTGGTAAAATGAAGTCAAAAAAATTATTTTTTTTGCACCCAAAAATACATAATTTAACAAAAATTTGGAAAAATTAGCAAATTTCAAAGTTTCAGTTTCTCTACTTCTGTAATACATAGTAATACCCCCCGAAATTGTGATGACTTTACATTCCCCATATGTCTACTTCATGTTTGAATTGTTTTGGGAATGATATTTTATTTTTTGGGGATGTTATAAGGCTTAGAAGTTTAGAAGCAAATCTTGAAATTTTTCAGAAATTTACAAAAACTCAATTTTTAGGGACCAGTTCAGGTCTCAAGTCACTTTGCGAGGCTTACATAATAGAAACCACCCAAAAATGACCCCATCTAAGAAACTACACCCCTCAAGGTATTCAAAACTGATTTTGCATACGTTGTTAACCCTTTAGGTGTTGCACAAGAGTTATTGGCAAATGGCGATGAAATTTGAGAATTTCATTTTTTTGCCAAATTTTTAATTTTAACCCATTTTTTCCACTAACAAAGCAAGGGTTAACAGCCAAACAAGACTGTATCTTTATTGCCCTGACTCTGCTGTTTACAGAAACACCCCATATGTGGCCGTAAATTACTGTACGGCCACACAGTAGGGCGTAGAGTGAAAGGTGCGCCGTTTGGTTTTTGGAGGGCTGATTTTGCTGGACTGTTTTTTTGACACCATGTCCCATTTGAAACTCCATAAAAGTGACCCCATCTAATAAACTACACCCCTCAAGGTATTCAAAACTGATTTTACAAACTTTGTTAAGCCTTTAGGTGTTGCACAAGATTTAATGGAAAATAGAGATACAATTTCTAAATTTCACTTTTTTGGCAGATTTTCCATTTTAATATTTTCTTTCCAGTTACAAAGCAAGGGTTAACAGCCAAACAAAACTCATTATTTATGGCCCTGATTCTGTAGTTTACAGAAACACCCCATATGTGGTCGTAAACTACTGTACGGGCACACGGCTGGGCGCAGAAGGAAAGGAATGCCATACGGTTTTTGGAAGGCAGATTTTGCTGGACTGTTTTTTTTGACACCATGTCCCATTTGAAGCCCCCCTGATGCACCCCTAGAGTAGAAAGTCCAAAAAAGTGACCCCATTTTAGAAACTACGGGATAGGTTGGCAGTTTTGTTGCTACTAGTTTAGGGTACATATGATTTTTGGTTGCTCTATATTACACTTTTTGTGCGGCAAGGTAACAAGAAATAGCTTTTTTGGCACCGTTTTTTTTTTTTTGGTATTTACAACATTCATCTGACAGGTTAGATCATGTGGTAATTTTATAGAGCAGGTTGTCATGGACGCGGCGATACCTAATATGTATACAATTTTTTTTATTTATGTACGTTTTACACAATGATTTCATTTTTAAAACAGAAAAAATGTTTTAGTGTCTCCATAGTCTAAGAGCCATAGTTTTTTCAGTTTTTGGGCGATTATCTTAAGTAGGGTCTTATTTTTTGCGGGATGAGATGACAGTTTGATTGGCATCTATTTTGGGGTGCATATGACTTTTTGATTGCTTGCTATTACACTTTTTGTGACTTAAGATGACAAAAAATGGCTTTTTTTACACCGTTTTTATTTTTATTTTTTTACGGTGGTCATCTGAGGGGTTAGATCATGTGATATTTTTATAGAGCCGGTCGATACGGATGCGGCGATACCTAATATGTATACTTTTTTTTTATTTATGTAAGTTTTACACAATGATTTCATTTTTAGAAACAAAAAAAATCATGTTTTAGTGTTTCCATAGTGTAAGAGCCATAGTTTTTTCAGTTTTTGGGCGATTATCTTGGGTAGGGTATGATTTTTGCGGGATGAGATGACGGTTTGATTGTTACAATTTTGGCGTACATGCGACTTTTTTGATCACTTTTATTACCTTTTTTGGGAAGTAAGGTGGGCAAAATTTCAATTTCATCATAGTTTTTTATTTTTTATTTTTATGGCGTTCACCGTTCGGGTAAAGTAACATGACCGTTTTATAGATCAGGTCGTTACGGACGCGGCGATACCAAACATGTGTAGGGAATTTTTTTTTTTTCATTTTTAATCGGTGATAAATGTGTTTTTTGATTTTTACTTTTTTTTTTACTTTTATTCACTTTTTTTTGACCCAGACCCACTTGGTTCTTGAAGATCCAGTGGGTCTGATGTCTGTATAATACAGTACAGTACAATATATATTGTTCTGTACTGTATTTTACTTACACTGAACAGATCTGTTCAGCACCATGGACAGCAGGACGCCTGAGAGGCGTCCTGTTGCCATGGGAACCTTCCCCGTCTGCTCAGTAGTGGTCAGAACTGCGCAGACGGGGAAGGGTAAGGACGGGGATCTGTCGGGGGGCTGTCTGGGGGCTCTCTCCCTCCCCATCGGGGGGCTGCAAAGGCACAGCAGCCCCCCGATGGGAGAGGGAGGGAGCTCCCTGCGCTGTTAACCTTTTCCATACAGCGGTCCGTACGACAGATCACTATAAAGATTGTCATATATTGGTCTATATCTATTAATAACCGGATCTCCCTGTGGCAAGGGGGAGTCATGAAAACATCTTCTCAATGTGAGGTTCCTGACAAATTTGTTGACCTGCAAAATAGTTGAAAAAGGGTCAAAGTTAGTACTGGGTACAAAGTTTAAACCTAGAGAAAGTACATCTCTCTGTTCAATAGTTAATTCCTGGCTAGACAGGTTCACAACATCCAAAATTTGTATATTTTTACCATGTCCTGCATTCATTTGTTCTGTAAACGGGTGGACATCTGATGGGGTCTTTTTGTGTTTGCGGCCCCCCCTTCTGTGTAGTTTTTTGACTGTCCAGGTTTGTCCCTATTGTTTCTACTTCTTTGATAATAGGAGGGTTTCACCTGATGTGGGTTCTGGATGCATGAGTCACCATTATCTTCCTCCCCCACTGATTCACAAGATTCTGAGGTCTCTAGTTCAGAATTGCTGACGTGGAAAGTCCTGTTTATTCACTTTCTTGTTCTTTGCATATTTTTTATTGTTAAATTTCTTTTTAAGAATGGATTTGGGTGTACTGTACGGGTTATCTCTTCTTCCCCATTCATACACTTGATTATTTTTGTTGTCATGGAGGTCCCTTTGGAATTTTCGATGTTTCATATCCATTATACTATCCTCCATAGTTTTAATGGACATCATGATTTCCTCTTCTCTTTTAGAAAAATCTTCAGATGATTTATATTTACCCAGGGCATCTTTACATATATCGATCTCTGTATGTATATTAACAAGTCTTTCGCCTTCATGCTCAATAATTAGAGACATCAATTGTAATGAGCAGGTGCTTAGTATTTTGTTCCAGCTGGAGACAAATGAGTCGGAAAAAACTGTGGTTGGGACCTTCTTCAATCTCAGACCCCGTGGTATCATTGCTTTTTCCACATATTTTATCAGGGTCGTATGGTCCCACCAGATTTTAATCTCATGTGTTAAAAGTCTTTCCAATTCCTGCAGCTGAGAATTAACACCGCTCTCATCAGTTGATGGTAATTCATGTGCTGAAAAGACTTGATCCGCCTTAAATTTGCGGTCAGAACATGCAGCAAAAGCCATGGTTGGCTAGGGACACCGTGGGCCACTGTTGACGCTGAGATGTATGACAACGGGAAATGTATAGTCCATATACAATAAGAGTAGTAAAATATTCAGGACTCGGAGAGCACGAGCACTTGAGCGATGTAGTATAGAAGAAGTTACAGCCAGCTCACCTTTGTGTCCTGCATAGCGGTGCACGGGGCAGACTCAAGCCAGTCCTGGTTGAAGATAGAAGAAATAGAAAAAATGCCCCAGCACCACGATGGATAATGTGAAAATCCCGGTCTTTATTGTCACCAAAACACTGGTGCCCACCGGTTTCCAAGATCTACGCGTTTCGAACAGTCGGGCTAAGCTAAGCTAAGCTGGCGGGCTAAGTTCCGACAAGCCAGCTGTCAGACGCCAGGCAAGGGGGTGACTCTGTGACATTGGCTTCTTACGCTCAAATATTTCCTTGAAAGACACCTGACTGTGGGCAGATGAGCAGGAACTTCTGAATGTGAGAGGGGGCAAGGAGGACAGCAGTGGTTGACGTGGCTGAAGATGCAGGACCACGAGGAGGATGGTGGCTTTGAGTTTGTGTGCTGCTTGTACTCATCATGTGTTGATCCCATAGGCGTTTGAGATGTGCGATCATGTGCCTTCGCAAAGCAGTTGTACCTAGGTGGGTGTTGGATTTCCCACGACTCAGTTTCTTTTGGCACAGGTTGCAAATGGCACACAAAAAAAATGCCACACTGCTGAGCTCTGCAATGACGGCATTCTGGTGGTGGCAACAGCATGCGTTGATTGGCGTGCTGTCTGGCTGACCCCGGGTGCCGATACATGCTGTCTGACTGTGTCACTAGCTACTATCGACGACCTCCCCCTGCTTCCAACTCGTCTCCTCCACCTCTCTGTCTCCCCATCTGAACTTTCGCCCTGTTCTTCTTCTCTTCGAGATGGCACCCACGTGACATCCACGGACACATCGTCATCATCAACCGCTTCACTTGTATCTGACAACTCAGCAAAGGAAGCAGCAGCGGGTACAACATCATCATCATCATCACACTGTACGTCCATGTGTGTAATGCTGCCTGACTGAGACATATCCCTGTTATCTACATCCTCTGGCAATAATGGTTGCGCATCACTCATTTCTTCCAACTGATGTGTAAATTACTCCTCTGACAGATCAAGTGAAGCAGCTGTGGTGCTAGTGTTGGTGGTGGTGGCAGGCGGGCGAGTGGTAACTTGAGAGGTGCCCGAAGCTGAGCTGGAGGAGGATGGTGCGTCAAGGATCCGAGCGGAAGCTGTAGAAGATTGGGTGTCCTGTGTTAGCCAGTCAACTATGTCCTCAGAACTTTTCGAGTTCAGGGTACGTGGCCTCTGAACACTGGGCATTATTCTAGGGCCAAAGGGAATCACAGCACCACGACCACGACCACGACGGCCCCTGCGGAGTGGTCTGCCTCTGCCTGTCATTTTTTTCCGATTAGTTTAGTTCTACTATGCGTGCAAGCTACTGTGACACCAGATATGAGTGGTGGCACTGAGCAAGTGGGCACAGTATACGCTGTGAGGCTACTTTCACACTAGCGTTCGGGTGTCCGCTTGTGAGCTCCGTTTAAAGGCTCTCACAAGCGGCCCCGAACGGATCTGTTCAGCTACCAATGCATTCTGAGTGGAGGCGGATCCGCTCAGAATGCATCAGTCTGGCGGCGTTCAGCCTCCGCTCCGCTCAGCAAGCAGACACCTGAACGCTGCTTGCAGCGTTCGGGTGTCCGCCTGGCCGTGCGGAGGCAAACGGATCCGTCCAGACTTACAATGTAAGTCAATGGGGACGGATCCGTTTGATGATGACACAATATGGCTCAATTTCCATCTGAAGCTACTTTCACACTTAGAATTTTTTCTAAGATATAATGCAGACGGATCCGTTCTGAACGGATCCCAAGTCTGCATTATATGAGCGAATCCGTCTGAGCAGACATCAGACGGACCCGCTCTGAACGGTAGTGTGAAAGTAGCCTGAGCCTGACACACACGCTGGCAGGCAACTGCAATTAGATTACACAGAAAAAAAAAAAAAAAAAGCAGACTGATGTTCTGGTGCTGTCCTTACAGCAGAGATCAGATGAGTCTTTCAGGACTGCAGTGGACACTGAATACACTGGCCTAGCTATCGATTTCCCTATTAAATCAGCAGCAGCAGCACTGTCCCTCCTCTCACTAAGAATGCAGCTTCCGAATGAATCTAAAATCGATGCTGTCCAGGAGGTGGGAGGGTCTGGGAGGGAGGGTCTGCTGCTGATTGGCTGGAATGTGTCTGCTGACTGTGAGGTACAGGGTCAAAGTTTACTCAATGATGACGAATAGGGGGCGGACCGAACATCATATATGTTCACCCGCCGCGGCGAACGCGAACAAGCTATGTTCGCCGGGAACTGTTCGCCGGCGAATAGTTCAGGACATCTCTATATGCAGGTCCCCCGGCTCCATTTGTGATCGTGGCGGATGAAGGGTTTGCATTTACTACCCATGTTATGCGGCCATTCCCAAAGCGTGATTTGGATGTCAGGAGGCGTATTTTCAACTACCGGTTGACTCGTGTCCGTCAGTATGTTGAGTGCGCTTTCGGAATACTCTTTAGGAAGTGGAGGGTGTTTTTGTCATCCATACAGATGGATCCGGAGAATGCTACCCTGGTGATTCAAGCTTGTGTTGTTCTACACAACTTCACCAGGATTCACAAGGCTTCTTCTTCTGTTGACATGGAAGAATTTCCTACGTCAACTGTTTTGGGTTTGGATAGGACCCTGCAGGCATGGCAGTTCGGTAACTCTATGCAGACTACTTTTTCAGCCCAGAGTGGTCCTTGCCATGGCAGAGGGACGCTATTCGTGGCAGTGTTTGATTTCTTCTGTTCTCGTTAGTTTTTTTTTTGTTTTAAGATAGATTATGGAATTTATGTTGTAGGTGAGTGTAGGGACTCGCAAGAGAATGAGGACCCTTGACGTGGGCTTGGGCTGAAGGTTTGGGCTATAAAAAGATTGACGTTGAATATAATTAATAAAAATGCTTTTTAAAGTCGGACGTTTTAAACATCAATAATCTAGTTGATATATGGTCCCATAAACCTTATAATACCTCATTTAAAGATTGATAATTAAGCAAGTATGTGGATCATTAAAGTGATAGACACACACACAATACTCCTAGTACTGTTAAGTTGAAATGTGTTTACCTGTTTAATGTAATTTGTCTCACAATAAATTACTGAAGCCAAGTGATTTTTGCAATCAAGTTTTTACTGAAACCATTGCCCCCCCCCCCCAAACAAAATACAAAGACTATCTCTGTCTCGACAAAATAAATACAAATAGCAGTAAATTAATAAAAAAAATTTACAAAATTATAAATCAAAGTCTCTTGCAAAGGAGTTTTGGCCATATGAAGAACCTGGGCGGACCTGGCCAGGATCAGCGCCAGATGAAGAGGCAGGGCGGACCTGGCCAGGATCAGCGCCAGATGAAGAGGCAGGGCGAACCTGGGCAGGATCTGGCCCATATGAGGAGGCAGGGCGAACCTGGGCAGGATCTGGCCCATATGAGGAGGCAGGGCGAACCTGGGCAGAATCTGGCCCATATGAGAAGGCAGGGCGAACCTGGGCAGAATCTGGCCCATATGAGGAGGCAGGGCGAACCTGGGCAGAATCTGGCCCATATGAGGAGGTAAGGCGAACCTGGGAAGGATCTGGCCCATATGAGGAGGCAGGGTGAACCTGGGCAGGATATGGCCTATATGAAGATGCAGGGCGAACCTGGGCAGGATCTGGCCCACATGAGGAGGCAGGGCTAACCTGGGCAGGATCTGGGGCCCATGTGGCGTATCCTGGCCGGATCTGGGCAGAATGTGGGACCCATGTACAGTAACTGCCCTTATTACTGGCTGGGGGGGGGGGGGGGTTGGGGTATGGGAACCTGCGGGGTTGTTGGCCGTGGAAGTGTGGCCCTTGGGGTGGCTGTTGAGGAGGCGGGTAGATGGTGGGCTGATGAGAGGGTGGCATCGTTTATCTGATGCCGTAGATCATTAATGTGTGAGTGTATGTCTCCCTGGTAGTGGGAGGCATACATCTCAATCACAACTAATGAGGCTACACACATATTATGCCTCTCCATAGGGACCCGGTGGAGTAATGGAGCCAGACCCCTCAAAACAGATTCCTCTTGTCACGGAACTTGATTACTCGGGAATCTATCATTTCCCGAGTATCTTGCCCAGAGGCAGACTGATGGACATTCTACCTCCTTCGCCTGGCTGGAGACAGACTGTCCACAGTACTGTATAGATAAATTACATGAAAACATATACAAACCGGATTCCAAAAAAGTTGGGACACTATACAAATCGTGAATAAAAACTGAATGCAATGATGTGGAGGTGCCAACTTCTAATATTTTATTCAGAATATAACATAAATCACGGAACAAAAGTTTAAACTGAGAAAATGTACCATTTTAAGGGAAAAATATGTTGAATCAGAATTTCATGGTGTCAACAAATCCCCAAAAAGTTGGGACAAGGCCATTTTCACCACTGTGTGGCATCTCCCCTTCTTCTTACAACACTCAACAGACGTCTGGGGACCGAGGGGACCGAGGAGACCAGTTTCTCAAGTTTAGAAATAGGAATGCTCTCCCATTCTTGTCTAATACAGGCCTCTAACTGTTCAATCGTCTCGGGCCTTCTTTGTTGCACCTTCCTCTTTATGATGCGCCAAATGTTCTCTATAGGTGAAAGATCTGGACTGCAGACTGGCCATTTCAGTACCCGGATCCTTCTCCTACGCAGCCATGATGTTGTGATTGATGCAGAATGTGGTCTGGCATTATCTTGTTGAAAAATGCAGGGTCTTCGCTGAAAGAGATGACGTCTGGATGGGAGCATATGTTGTTCTAGAACCTGAATATATTTTTCTGCATTGATGGTGCCTTTCCAGACATGCAAGCTGCCCATGCTACACGCACTCATGCAACCCCATACCATCAGAGATGCAGGCTTCTGAACTGAGCGTTGATAACAACTTGGGTTGTACTTGTCCTCTTTGGTCCGGATGACATGGCGTCCCAGATTTCCAAAAAGAACTTCGAATCGTGACTCGTCTGACCACAGAACAGTCTTCCATTTTGCCACACTCCATTTTAAATGATCCCTTCTTTGCACTGTAGAGTTTCACCTGGCAACGGCGGATGGCATGGTGGATTGTGTTCACTGACAATGGTTTCTGGAAGTATTCCTGAGCCCATTCTGTGATTTCCTTTACAGTAGCATTCCTGTTTGTGGTGCAGTGTCGTTTAAGGGCCCGGAGATCACGGGCATCCAGTATGGTTTTACGGCCTTGACCCTTACGCACAGAGATTGTTCCAGATTCTCTGAATCTTCGGATGATGTTATGCACAGTTGATGATGATAGATGCAAAGTCTTTGCAATGTTTCGCTGGGTAACACCTTTCTGATATTGCTCCACTATCTTTCTGCGCAACATTGTGGGAATTGGTGATCCTCTACCCATCTTGGCTTCTGAGAGACACTGCCACTCTGAGAAGCTCTTTTTATACTTAATCATGTTGCCAATTGACCTAATTAGTGTTAATTGGTCTTCCAGCTCTTCGTTATGCTCAAATTTACTTTTTCCAGCCTCTTATTGCTACTTGTCCCAACTTTTTGGGGATTTGTTGACACCGTGAAAATTGGAATCAACGTATTTTTCCTTTAAAATGATACATTTACTCGGAATAAACGATTGATCTGTCATCTACGTTCTATTACAAATAACATATTGACATTTGCCATCTCCACATCATTGCATTCAGTTTTTATTCACAATTTGTTTAGTGTCCCAACTTTTTTGGAATCCGGTTTGTATTACATTATGTAAAAATTACATTACAAAATACCAAAAGCATTATGGGAAACATAGTGCTGTATGTCTACAATAAGGTGAGCCGAGATAGATCACATAAGTTTCAAAAATCCAACCTTTGAAGGACTGTTGCTTTGTTATAGGCCAAATTTTTTTACAAATAGCTGGTTGTTTTGAGCTGTCCAGCACCAAAACTTTAACACACATTCCGGAGCTAACCAAGTGCTGATATTCTGACCTTCCATATATGCTCTGCTCAACCTGCGGCCCTCCAGCTATTGCAAAACTCCAACTCCCATCATTCTCAGACAGCCTACATCTATTAGCCTATAGAAGGTCATAGTGAGAGTTGTACTTTTCAAACAGTTGGAGGGCCGCAGGGTGAGCATCCCTGGTCTATATAAACGGAGAGGTAGATTCGCATTGCTTGACATAGCATATCTACATTTTCGGGGTTTTTGCTCATGCGGGTTAGAGTACAATATTACAAATAGGTAAAAGGCGTTAAACACACAAAAACACATATTTAAACTAGCATGTGTTTACGCCAACTTGGACACACATCAAGCGAATGTCCCCTTCAAAAAAGCCACACCTTTGAAAAATAACTAACCAAAATGTGTCAACACGATTCTGTGCTAAAAAAACCTTCTGGAGTGACAACAATCGGTCACCCTGATTATGAATAAGCGCCTACAAAAGGGGAGAACTATGCATCTGGTGACTAAAAACATTTGTAATTGGCCACCGTCATCATATATTGCACACCAAACCCGGAAGAAAGGTCTGCTATATTATGGTACTGGCCATTGACATATAAAGTTACAAACAGGCCAGTACATAATTAACGCTGGCCACAAAAGGGACATGATTATGACCTAATTGTAAAATAATTAGGGACAACACAGGGGCAGGACACAACAACGACATAGCTTGCACTTACCTAAATCATCCCGACCTCTGCTTTCTGCTTTATCCCATTCAGAAGGCCTCATGCGACGGGCCACTTGCTCCCACGATGCATCCTTCCTCACCCGATCGTGGTAGATAGTGTTGCGGCTGTCCCAAAGCTCGGGACGCTCCTGCACCAACGTAATTAATGTGTCCACATTCCAACGTGGCATCTTGTGATATTTGCAGACAGCCAAAGGCACAAGCCAAACTGTGGCAGGTGTCTATCACTCACAAAACTCTGAGTTTGAACTTCCTGTACCTTTTATTTTTTTTATGTCAAAGGTCTTGGATCCAGGTTGCTTGGCAACGCTGTTTTTGCGGATGCGGATGACATACGGATGGCTTCCGTTGTGAATCCACTGTTTTTGCAGACCCATTGACTTGAATGGGTCCGCAAACCGTTTTTTGCGGACAAGAATAGGACAGGTTATATTATTTTTGTGGATCACTGAACAGAGCAACGGATGCGGACAGCACATGGAGTGCTTTGCGCATCTTTTGCGGCCCCATTGAAATGAATGGGTCCGCATCCTATCCGTAAAAAAAACGGAACTGACGTGGAAACAAACTACGGTCGTGTGCATGAGGACTTACGCTGAGGCGTGTATATTTATTACAATGGTTATCTAAATAATGTGTCGATATTAATCTTGATATTCAGTGTGTTAGACTCACTTTGTGTGTAAATATCTGTGGTCACTAATTGAACTGTAGTGAAGTAGAACTGCCTTAGTTGCCTGTAGCAAACATTCATATCAAACCTTTCCGTTTGGAGAGCCCCTTTATAAAAACAAATGTCTAATGCAGGGACTGTGGCAGGTGCAGCACTATTAAGTGACTTTTGCTCTGTGGCATTAGAAGAATTTTGGTATCTCTGACTTTTAGTCTAACCAGACTGTCTATTACTCTGTAATTCCTCTAGCGCCGTTCTATGGAAACAGTAGGTTTAAAGAGCACACCAAATGCTTGAAATAACTTCTTTATTAACTTCAACTTTTTTTCATATATAACACTGCCGCCTCCGCAGCAGATAGTCCATGTACATAACACCTGTTGAAAAGATATCACAAAATGGCGGTATACATAAAATGGTGGTTCAACTGTTCAATCTTGTCATTCAACATAAAATGGTGGATATATTTCTCTCTTCAGTATCTGTACTCTCACTTTAAGTTATTTAAGTACTTTATGATCTCTCTGAGATTTAACAGTTCTACTGGCTAAACTGGGTTTGCAGATTGGTTGAGTATGGTCTGGTATGGTTGTATGCAATTTGGTTTGCAATATGGAATTTGAATTTAAATTGTGAACTTTGTAGTTTGCAATTTGTATTCTGGCAATTAGAATTTGCAATTTGTAGTTTGGTGGAACTATAAGTGAACACACATATACCTGGTTCGGTATACAGTTCTAATCACAATACTAACAATATGAACATTGTATAACTGTTCTAAATACCTATTTTGGCATCTTGTTCCTATAAAACTGGACTCTGACTGGAGCTGTGTGTCTGTTCAGCTCCTCTCTCTGGTGAGTAATGATTCCAGCAGCTCCTGCTAGGGGAATTCCAAAGACAGGCTTTGGCCCCACATGCACTCTGGATGACAGGCGACGCATATTTAACAATCGGCTGACTAGAGCCCATCGGTATGTAGAGTGTGCGTTTGGAATACTCACCAACAAGTGGAGAGTATTCCTGTCATCCTTACAGATGTCACCAGAGAATGCCACCCTTGTTGTTAAAGCTTGTGTGATCCTGCATAACTTCGTCAGGATTCATGATGCTCCCTTAGATGCTGGTTTAGAGGAGTCTGATACCTATTCTTCTTCCACAGGATTGGACCGGACTCGTCATGGACGGCCTGATTCTGCTGGACTTGCATTTCAAGATCTCTATGCTGATTACTTTACCAGCCCTGAGGGATCATTACCGTGGCAGATGGATGTAGTTATTGGCAGACAATGATGTTATCTGGACTCTGGCCATTGTAGTATTTTGTTATTTTACAGTCATTGGTTTTATTTTTTTATTATAGTAGATAGTATAGGGACTCGCAAGACAAAGAGGACCCTTGACGCGGGCTGGAGTGTATTGTAGTCCAAACTGTTAGACCAAAAGTACCCAATATTTTAGGTACAATGACAATGTACAGTCGTGGCCAAAAGTTTTGAGAATGACACAAATATTCGTTTTCACAAAGTTTGCTGCTAAACTGCTTTTAGATCTTTGTTTCAGTTGTTTCTGTGATGTAGTGAAATATAATTACACGCACTTCATACGTTTCAAAGGCTTTTATCGACAATTACATGATATTTATGCAAAGAGTCAGTATTTGCAGTGTTGGCCCTTCTTTTTCAGGACCTCTGCAATCCGACTGGGCATCCTCTCAATCAACTTCTGGGCCAATTCCTGACTGATAGCAACCCATTCTTTCATAATCACTTCTTGGAGTTTGTCAGAATTAGTGGGTTTTTGTTTGTCCACCCGCCTCTTGAGGATTGACCACAAGTTCTTAATGGGATTAAGATCTGGGGAGTTTCCAGGCCATGGACCCAAAATGTAAACGTTTTGGTCCCCGAGCCACTTAGTTATCACTTTTGCCTTATGGCACGGGGCTCCATCGTGCTGGAAAATGCATTGTTCTTCACCAAACTGTTGTTGGATTGTTGGAAGAAGTTGCTGTTGGAGGGTGTTTTGGTGCCATTCTTTATTCATGGCTGTGTTTTTGGGCAAAATTGTGAGTGAGCCCCCTCCCTTGGATGAGAAGCAACCCCACACATGAATGGTTTCAGGATGCTTTACTGTTGGCATGGTTAACAATGGAAGAACAAGCATCACCCTCCTTTTAACATGTCAAGTCTGCCATTTTAACCCAATCAGCCTGACATAAGGATCTCCAGCCTTGTGTTCGTCAACATTCTCACCTGAGTTAACAAGACGATTACTGAAATGATCTCAGCAGGTTTTTTAATGACAGCAATGAAATGCAGTGGAAAGGTTTTTTGGGGATTAAGTTAATTTTCATGGCAAAGAAGGACTATGCAATTCATCTGATCAATCTCCATAACATTCTGGAGTATATGCAAATTGCTATTATAAAAACTTAAGCAGCAACTTTTCCAATTTCCAATATTTATCTAATTCTCAAAACTTTTGGCCACGACTGTAAATGATTGTGGTTAACTTCAAAAGTGTCCAATGTTTGCCTATATAAACCTTCAAATACCTCTTTATACCTACGGTAATACATTAACAAATGTTTTCTAGTCCAGAATAACATGTTTATATGAGTGGGAGTGCTAACTTTTCCCTTATCTATCCTTCTCTTTTCTTAGGTTTGCATGGATGACAAATTGCGATGGTTTACAATTTTCCTGCTTGGAATTGTCACACATTGAAGAAGTCGTCACCTATCTGTACATGTTTGAAGATTGATTTTGCAATACATACTATACTTGTGAAATCATATGGTTTGGAAATAAATATAACTATGTATTTGCATTGTCACTTGTGACCCTTGAAATAAATTTGTGTAATATTAGCTTTTTTTATTTAAAATAAAGAGATCCACACAAGATTGGATTGTCCACAGTTTTTATCAATAAAAAAATAAAAATATAAAGACTTCACATTCAGCCATAACTTAAATGTCCAAAATAAATTAACCACAAATCAAGGTTCAAAAAGCTCTCAGGTGAAAGGGCCACGAACTTGGCCTGGAATAACACCCATATCACTAGGTTGATTGTGCTTTGTGGCGGGTACTGCGTGCGCCAAGAAGTTTGAGGGTCCTGTGAATACAGGGGCATAGGAAGACTGGTAGGGCAGATGTGGGATTGTAGCATGCTGGGTCCCGGTTGGGGCTGAAGAGAACGGGCATACACTCGCTGCTTCATGGAATCAACAAAGCGAAGTAGCTCCAGTGTGTCTGGTTTGGAGGCCATTATAGCAGCCACTGATGTCATCAAAATCATATACGTGGTTGTTTTGTCTTGGGGCCAGGCTTGGATCAGGGGAGCTAGGCCGCCAAGCATCCTCTCCTTCTTACCTTCCTTCCTTCTCTCACTCAAATACTGGATCATCTTGCTGTCAACCACTGCTCGAGTATCTGAGTGAGAAGAAGGATTGGCCCTGGCCTGGAAGCGGTAACTCCTCCAGCTTCCACACCAGAACCTTCTCCCTGCAGTTGGTGATTGGGCAGCTCCTGTGTGCTTAGATCCTCCTCACTGGTCACAAAACGTGGGGATTGTGGCCCAATAGCAGCTTGGTCCTCCTCATGGGAGCTGCTGGAATTGGGTTGTCCACGGTGCTGAAATTGCGAAAGAATGAGGAGTAGTACATGATTCTTCTTGTGGGAACATCACACATTATCTCTGCATAAATAAACTTATGAATATATAACTATTTGGTAGAAAACACAGGTAGCATATACTTACGGCCTTAATTCCAAAATGGGCCGCAGAAATTGTAGCTGTCGGCTATACATATATGGTTTTTTAAGCAAACCGCCATCATCATTATGACCCTTTGATTGGATTAATTCACGGTGTAATTGGTCACGACATGAATGCCATCTTGTCTTTACTCTTTGAACTATTAAAACACAACATATACAAAAATTAATTAGTTCATAATAAAAAATACTAGAATGGCACATTAGTTTTAGAAAAAACGTATACATTACTGGGGGCTGACCTTTATATACTTTGGAAGCATGTACAACATGTGATTTGCTGGATCTAAACATAATATTCAATTACGTAAGAAATCACTGATCTGCTTTACAATAGAGGCAAAAAGTAAGTAGTGTATAAGACACAACATAAACTTCCTACAAATTTTACAAGTTTAATATCCAAACAGGTACTGAGGGGGAGCAATAAATGTATACACCCCTGGATGTCCCCCTTTATAATTACACAATAGGCCTGCTTCCCCAATGTGCCCTTGCAGACGAGTGTTGGTCATGCTGCGAGTCTGCAGCGCCCGGCCTGACCTCCCAGTGCCTCCAGGGGTCACATCGCATTATATTGATTTATGATCTTATGTAACCCTTAACAGTTTTGGAATGTATTGGATAACACAGACATAATGCTGCCAGTGTTATCCAGTGCATCATAAATCAATATAATGCTAGGTGCCCCCCGTCGGCACTGGAACGGTCAGGCCAGGCGCTGCGCTGCAGACTCGCAGCATGACCAACGCTCATCTGCAAGGGCCCTGACCTCATAGCTACTCTGCTGCATAAAATGTACGCAGAAATATACTTAAAAAAAAAACACATTACGCATGGGTAGTCCTACCTAAGTCACGCCGCTTTTTTTTATTTTCCTTCTCCCATTGGCTGGCCATCATATGTTGCGCCACCTCCTCCCATGCCCGCTCCTTGGCTACACGGTCATGGTAACCCTCACAGAGGGTGTCCCAGATTTGGGGTCTTTCTTGGATCTGTGTGATGAGCTTATCCACATCCATCCTCACTTTTCTGACATGCAGCTACTGAAGGCCTCAGGCACTTTCCATGTGATCTGCCAATATTTGTCAACAGGAAGCACATGGCAAAAGTGGGCTGGCCTAAACCTGAGAACAACCGGATGACATATGTTTGCATTTTTTTGTGGCCCAATTGACTTGAATGGAGCCAAGGACCGTGATTTGCGGACAATAATAGGGTCCCCCATAAAACAACACAGGATCTAGAAGTTTATATACATCTTTGGAAATT
Source organism: Bufo bufo (assembly GCF_905171765.1). Lineage (NCBI taxonomy): Eukaryota > Metazoa > Chordata > Amphibia > Anura > Bufonidae > Bufo > Bufo bufo. Next base: position 6,522,240 of record NC_053390.1, read on the forward strand.
TATATATATGCCTACTTTATAGAATGTATATGTACACTGCGTGCAGAATTATTAGGCAAATGAGTATTTTGACCACATCATCCTCTTTATGCATGTTGTCTTACTCCAAGCTGTATAGGCTCGAAAGCCTACTACCAATTAAGCATATTAGGTGATGTGCATCTCTGTAATGAGAAGGGGTGTGGTCTAATGACATCAACACCCTATATCAGGTGTGCATAATTATTAGGCAACTTCCTTTCCTTTGGCAAAATGGGTCAAAAGAAGGACTTGACAGGCTCAGAAAAGTCAAAATAATGAGATATCTTGCAGAGGGATGCAGCACTCTTAAAATTGCAAAGCTTCTGAAGCGTGATCATCGAACAATCAAGCGTTTCATTCAAAATAGTCAACAGGGTCGCAAGAAGCGTGTGGAAAAACCAAGGCGCAAAATAACTGCCCATGAACTGAGAAAAGTCAAGCGTGCAGCTGCCAAGATGCCACTTGCCACCAGTTTGGCCATATTTCAGAGCTGCAACATCACTGGAGTGCCCAAAAGCACAAGGTGTGCAATACTCAGAGACATGGCCAAGGTAAGAAAGGCTGAAAGACGACCACCACTGAACAAGACACACAAGCTGAAACGTCAAGACTAGCCAAGAAATATCTCAAGACAGATTTTTCTAAGGTTTTATGGACTGATGAAATGAGAGTGAGTCTTGATGGGCCAGATGGATGGGCCCGTGGCTGGATTGGTAAAGGGCAGAGAGCTCCAGTCCGACTCAGACGCAGCAAGGTGGAGGTGGAGTACTGGTTTGGGCTGGTATCATCAAAGATGAGCTTGTGGGGCCTTTTCGGGTTGAGGATGGAGTCAAGCTCAACTCCCAGTCCTACTGCCAGTTTCTGGAAGACACCTTCTTCAAGCAGTGGTACAGGAAGAAGTCTGCATCCTTCAAGAAAAACATGATTTTCATGCAGGACAATGCTCCATCACACGCGTCCAAGTACTCCACAGCGTGGCTGGCAAGAAAGGGTATAAAAGAAGAAAATCTAATGACATGGCCTCCTTGTTCACCTGATCTGAACCCCATTGAGAACCTGTGGTCCATCATCAAATGTGAGATTTACAAGGAGGGAAAACAGTACACCTCTCTGAACAGTGTCTGGGAGGCTGTGGTTGCTGCTGCACGCAATGTTGATGGTGAACAGATCAAAACACTGACAGAATCCATGGATGGCAGGCTTTTGAGTGTCCTTGCAAAGAAAGGTGGCTATATTGGTCACTGATTTGTTTTTGATTTGTTTTTGAATGTCAGAAATGTATATTTGTGAATGTTGAGATGTTATATTGGTTTCACTGGTAAAAATAAATAATTGAAATGGGTATATATTTGTTTTTTGTTAAGTTGCCTAATAATTATGCACAGTAATAGTCACCTGCACACACAGATATCCCCCTAAAATAGCTAAAACTAAAAACAAACTAAAAACTACTTCCAAAAATATTCAGCTTTGATATTAATGAGTTTTTTGGGTTCATTGAGAACATGGTTGTTGTTCAATAATAAAATTAATCCTCAAAAATACAACTTGCCTAATAATTCTGCACTCCCTGTATACCTATTTTATAAAATGTATATATATATTTACTCTGCAAAACTGATTTTCATATTTTATATATTTTATAACTCATAGATTATATTCGTTCATGACCACATATGTTTCTCTTAATAATGAATATATTGACATATCCCTTGATATTTTTATAGTGAGATTTTATAGCTATGTTTTAATATCTTTTATTTTCCTTAAATAAAAATGTATATTTTTTATACTTACAAAATGACTATATATGAAACTAAAATCTATGAACAACAGTATTAAGAATAGGAGCAACTAACAAATGATTCAAATATCTCCAAATAGAGAATGACAATTCATACAATGGACTTAATAAAGACACTATTCCGGATTAAAATCCGGCTTTTCTGATAGACCGACACAGGTTAAAAGGGAATCATGACGAACAATATGTTTGACCACTGAGGAAGGAGCGAGTTTAAGCTCCGAAACATGTTTGGGTGAACAAGCATACGAATACTGAAATTATCTCACTGGAGCGCTTCAGGAGGAATTGCATTTAAAGACACTCACGAATACCTTTAAAGCGGAACCCTGGCAGCTAAAAAAGTGATAAGGCGGTCGGAACACTGAAGGGGCGTTGCAAACATTGAACAGAGACGCCGCCATACCATGTGGCACGCCGACTTTTGAAGTAAGCTATTACCGGAGGTCCCGAACTAGAAAGGTCAGTCTGTTCTCAGAACAAGAGCGGGACGCCGCTTCTATCCACAGCTGAACCGTGAGTAAAACATCCTAATGTGCACTATAAAAATGAGACTATATCTCTTTGTATAAGAGAAGAAAAAGACTAAAGAGTCACTCAGTGACTTATCACAGTTGCGCTCAAACAGCCAAAACTGAACACTGCTGCTATATCATATAGCCAATTGTTCATTGAACAAAAAGTGGATCACATTACATGGGGATTGTTATATTGAACTATATTCCACCAGTTTCATTTTAAAGGATAATCCTGCATTTTATATTTATAATTCTATTTATATAATACTAATGTTGCGTATATCTGCTATTATCCTTCAATCGCTATTTATGAATTGTTATATATATTGATATTGCTACTGCTGCTAGAATATTTATACGAATTCTTTGTATTCAATTGTTGCTATTTTGTGAGTTTTTATGCCTATTTTACTCCATTTTAATATTTAATAAAACTGCCTGCCATGAGCCCATAAATAGAGTGCCTGCTCATCTATACTTTATTTTAAATAATAGGACACGCTCTATCTTTTTGCGGTATGGAAAACCGGAAACACAGAAACGGAATACACAAAGAGACACTTCCGTTTTTTTTGCGGACCCATTGAAATGAATGGTTCCATATACAGAATGATAAAAATTGCCCATATGCGGAACGCAAATAACGTTTGAGTACATGAGCCCTTACTGTGAGCAAAATCTACCAATGTGATGATGATTAAGGGCGAATTCAAGTGGTTCATGAAAGAAGTCATCGGAGAGACACAGGGAGGTCTCTGATCTGGCTTTGGGCCAAAAAGGAGTGAAATTATTTCAAAGTTTCTCACAGTAGTGAACACAGGACATTTGGCCTTGAATTTAGAACATTCTATTCTAGATATTATGAAAAACAATGAAAACATCAGCATGATGCTCCGGCGGCCATCTTAACTAATCCAACTTTTATCCGGCACAGCAGCCATCTTAACTGAGGGAACTTCACTTCTTGCCCAGCGGCCATCTTAGTTACTGGTATTTTTTCCTGACCCGGCTACAAGCACAAAACAATACACATAGCACCACATAGAGTACTCAACAGTAAGTGAAGGATACACATATACCTATAATCAGTTATTTCTTGTGGTCACTCTCCAAAGGTGTACTGTCTTGAATCCAGCTACCCTCCTTCAAATGGGGGATCTGGATTCAAATGGGGGAGGGGAACAGACATCGGATGTTCATACATTTTTGAATCATTTAAGAGAAACACTAGACCGTGAAGAGCATCATTGCCTACAGCTAATGCAGCAGGAAACAGCAGGATTTGAACATGTCAAAGAAAGCCCTCTTGCTAACCCAGACTTTGAGTTTTTTGTAGATGGCTCCAGACGTCTGGGGGATGACGGACGGTTTCATACAGGGTATGCAGTGGTCACACTCCCACCCCACCAGTCAGCACAGGAGGCAGAGTTGAAGGCCCTCACTGAAGTGTGTACATTGGCAAAAGGAAAAAGTGCTAACATTTATACTGACTCCAGGTATGCATTTGATGTGGCTCATGATTTTGGCCCCATGTGGAAGGCCAGGAACTCCAGTGCAAAATGGACCAGCCATTCATGAACTGATGGTAGCCCTGCAGCTCCCAGGAGAAGTGGCTATCATCAAGGCAAAAACCCACACCAAAGCAGGTACGGCTGAAGCCATAGGAAACCATCTGGCAGATGAGGCGGCTGGTGAGCCATGGAAGGAACTGCAGGCGGGAGAGGTAAGTCCTGTATTGTCCCTACAGGGGAAGACAGAAGAGCCTGTGGACAGACTACGGAAGAAGAAAAAGAAGAATGGGCCAAAGAAGGGGCCTGGCAGAAGGGCAGGAAAATGTGCCTGCCACGGGCCTTGTACCCACAGGTAGCACAGTTAGCCCATGGCCAGACTCATCTTTCCAAAAATGCCATCCTCTCCATGGTGGAAAGGTATTTGCTCCGGAGTACGGCTCAAGCGCGAGATTTAACCAGACCAGGGGGCCATTAATAATGAAAAATTTAGCAGAATTAGATTCTGCTGACATCGGCACATCACTAATGTCAACCAGTTTTATAGTGTTAAATATGTCGCTGTAAAATGTATTGTGATTAATAATTAGTTTATTTGGCTGTTTAGTACAGATAAGATGTCGTGTAAGTCACTCCGATTCAACAACTATCTTGTAGCTTATCAACCTTTAAAAAAAATTGAATTTGATTTAAATTAAAACTGTAAACTGTCAATCGTTAACTAAAAATTGAACCATAAATTATCTAGCACATGAATGTAGACTTTTTTAAATTATTTTTCTTATTAATTTTTTATATTTTTATTTCTGCATATCAGCACTACAACAGTCATCAAGGCTGCTATTATAGTGACTATAAAAATGGAACCACTGAGTTCCGTCAAAAGGGCTCAATGCCGGAAAAGAACTGATCAGGCATATCCCCATGCATTCTGAATGGAGAGTAATCCGTTCAGGATGCATCAGGACGTCTTCAGTTTAGTCATTTTCACTGATCAGGCAAAAGAGAAAACCGCAGCATGCTACGGTTTTATCTCCGGCGAAAAAAACTGAAGACTTGCCTGAATTGCCTGAATTTTTTTCCATAGGTATGTATTAGTGCAGGACCCGTCCTTCCGGTCTGCGCATGCCGGATGACACTGGAAAGACGGATCTGGCGACGGAACTGCTTGCCGGATCACTCTGCCACAAGTGTGAAAGTAGCCTAAAATAGAACACTACAGCACCACCATAACAGTGACATCCAAATGTACCCCCTACCAGCGTCATAGACAGGGCCACCATAAGAGTGACATCCAAATGTTCCCACTAACAGTGATATCCACAGCGCCACCATAACAGTGACATCCACAGGGCCAACTTAAGAGTGACATCCAAATGTTCATCCCTACCAGCGTCATTGACAGGGCCAACATAACATTGAAATCAAAATGTTTCCCCTAACAGTGGCATCCACATCGCCACAATATATATATACATTTTTGTTAACACTTTTTATATATATACAGTACAGACCAAAAGTTTGGACACACCTTCTCATTCAAAGAGTTTTCTTTATTTTCATGACTATGAAGGCATCAAAACTATGAATTAACACATGTGGAATTATATACATAACAAACAAGTGTGAAACAACTGAAAATATGTCATATTCTAGGTTCTTCAAAGTAGCCACCTTTTGCTTTGATTACTGCTTTGCACACTCTTGGCATTCTCTTGATGAGCTTCAAGAGGTAGTCCCCTGAAATGGTCTTCCAACAGTTTTGAAGGAGTTCCCAGAGATGCTTAGCACTTGTTGGCCCTTTTGCCTTCACTCTGCGGTCCAGCTCACCCCAAACCATCTCGATTGGGTTCAGGTCCGGTGACTGTGGAGGCCAGGTCATCTGGCGCAGCACCCCATCACTCTCCTTCATGGTCAAATAGCCCTTTCACAGCCTGGAGGTGTGTTTGGGGTCATTGTCCTGTTGAAAAATAAATGATGGTCCAACTAAACGCAAACCGGATGGAATAGCATGCCGCTGCAAGATGCTGTGGTAGCCATGCTGGTTCAGTATGCCTTCAATTTTGAATAAATCCCCAACAGTGTCACCAGCAAAGCACCCCCACACCATCACACCTCCTCCTCCATGCTTCACGGTGGGAACCAGGCATGTAGAGTCCATCCGTTCACCTTTTCTGCGTCGCAGAAAGACACGGTGGTTGGAACCAAAGATCTCAAATTTGGACTCATCAGACCAAAGCACAAATTTCCACTGGTCTAATGTCCATTCCTTGTGTTCTTTAGCCCAAACAAGTCTCTTCTGCTGGTTGCCTGTCCTTAGCATTGGTTTCCTAGCAGATATTCTACCATGAAGGCCTGATTCACACAGTCTCCTCTTAACAGTTGTTCTAGAGATGTAAATGACTAATATATCACCCGTGAGTGATGTAAGACATCTGGGGTAACAGACTAAACGGCTACTTCCCTCTAAGTTTGTTGGATCAATAGGTGGGTGACATTTAGAAAGAAAAGGGAATGGTGCAGAGAACTGTATGATGTTGCGATATATGAACCAACTATCTTTGTTAAAAGGATATATATATATATATGGAGTGATTACAAGCACAAATGGTAAGTGTTCAGTGATAACAAAGCCATCTGAACCTGATATATTTCTGCCTTACTTTCTTTATTGATTGGTTCTGTGGCGTGCCCTTCGTTTCTTCTCACTTCTTTTTCTTTTTCTTTATTCCTATGTGTATCTTTAAATAAGAACGTCCTCCTGGCTCACCTGCTAGCACAAACGCTGCCCCGGCCGGAAGCACGCGTGGTGCGAGGGAGCTCGTTGTTTCGGTTGCCCGGGAAACCGCTTCGGTGACGTCACCTCTGAAGATACCGTAGCCTCCGTGGGACAAAAAAAACCTCCTACGCATTTCGGGGCCTATCGGGCTCCTTCATCAGGGATAGTTTGTTCATACTGCCCGTGGAGGTTAAATAGCTGGTTCGGTTTCCATGGCAACATGTATCAACAAGTGTTTAAAGTGACGGACGTCCCATTTACTGGTCCTGTATGAAGCGCTACAGGTATGATCAATTCGCATACAAGGGGTTCAGATTATTGTTTCTTCGATCGTCCAAAGAACACAGTGAGTGGGATTCGTTCGATAGTATAGGGGTGATGATGATTTCTTGATTATTTTATTCTTCAGATCGCATTGTGGGTATAATTTTTACTGAAAAGCAAAGAGTTCTATTTCTTGATTTAACCCGTTTGGTGCCAGGCTGTTACATCTAAAAATCCATTTGCTCTCCATTCTGGACATAAGCTTAATAAAGTCCCCTCCCCCGCTATCCTGCTTTATTCTCTTAATGCCCCCAAAGTTGGATCCCAGAAATTTTCCTTAATGACGTGATAGGAGGGGGGGGGGGGGTGATCTACTTTTTTGTGGATGTTATTGATGTGTTCCCTGATTCTAGTTTTTAGTTCTCTTTTGGTGCGTCCAACATAGATTTTATTACAGGGACACCTGATGTAGTCTTGGATTATATATTTGCCTTGTGGGGTGTCTAGTTCAGATGTGGGTTTAATTTGATGTCTTAATGTTTTGCAGTTTTTGCATAGTCTGCATGGGTAAAAACCCTTTCTGAAACATGTTTTGTTCCCCAATATGTTTCTTTTAATGGATGGGGCTACTAGGTTGGCTGAGTTTGTGGGGTTAGTGGAGATCTTATCCCCAATTATTTTATCGTATTTTAAGATATCCCAATGCCTGTAGATAATGTTTTTGAAAGGCTCACCCCTGCACTGTACGTGGTGATGATAGGAACCTTGATCTTGTTGGTATCTTCACTAGCACGTTTTTCCTTTTGCGTTTTTTTTTCTTTCAATAGTATGTTCCTATCTATATCGCTCACCGCATTGGTAATTGGGATCAGTAGTTCTTGATTGTACCCCTTTTCTATGAATTTTGTGTTTAATATTTCTACCTCATTTTGATAGTCCGTACTGATGGTGCAATTTCTGCGGGCTCTTATATACTGGCTATAGGGAATATTATTGAGCCATAGAGGTAAGTGACCGCTTTCCAAGGGGATAAAGCTGTTGGTATCTGTCGGTTTGTGATAGGTTTTGGTATGTATTCTCCCATTTTCGATAAATATGGTTAAATCAAGAAAGTTGATTTGTTTTTTGTCAAAAGATGGGGTGAAGTGTAAATAAAATTCATTTTTATTTAAATTGGTTAAAAAACTGTTAAGGGATGGTGCATCCCCTTTCCATATAAAAACAACGTTTCGCCTCGAACACAGAGCCTTTCTCAAGCATAAACCATAAGTGCAATGCAGAGTATAAATAGACAAACATGATTAGGGGCCGGAGCAATCAATCAACATAAAAGTTTTAATATACATTTTTAAAAAGTACAATGTGAAATAACATGATACAGTGTATAGCAATAATTATAAAACGCATGATTACATGTGAATTGCAAAAGTTGATGATAATAAAGTGCAAACAATGAATAAAATCCATGTCAGCTGCTGTGTATCATGATAATTAGATTAAAATGTGAACAGGTGGAGCAAAGGATAAGCTCAGTAACATACCACACAGAACCATCGTACATCCACATGCGGTCAATGGCCAAACTCGGCGTGTGACAACTAGCAATGCGCAGGCGCCAGGTTGCGTCTCAACTGTATGATCTCAAGCCGTGCCCGAGGTGGACGTATCACGCATCTCCTCCCCATTCGGACCCGGCCAGACCGGAAGCTACTGCCAATATTCCAACGCGCATGCCTACATCAAAACATGTCGGGAAGCGCCATATTGGATATTGGCAAAGTTAACCCAAGTTGTAATACTATTATAATATCAGCTAGCAGGAAGAAAATATAGGAGGTGGACACTCCTTGTCAAGAGGGTACACCATCCTAATAATTGGGCATGCAATATGAGCCCGACCGGCACTGCCGTGCCAATCGTGCATCCAAGCACCGCCCATACACGCCTCCTGACACAGCCAAGGACAGGGTTCTCCTGACAACTATGGGGTACAATCTACAGCAAAGTTAGAATTGCATGTGAGGTAAAAAGAAATAGGATTCCTCACATCAGTCGTTGGATGTACAAAGGCTTTGCCCTTGCAAATATATTTACAATTGACACAGCTGAGACATGGTAAGCATCCCAAACTCTCCGCTGCGTCAATGTGCCCTGCACTAATCCAGGACCAGGACCAATATCAGCTCTCACCAGCTGGTCACGCAAATTCCTGGATCTCCGATAGGAGAGCAAAGGGGGGACCTAAATTCAGGAATTTGATTCAAGCAACCTCCCAAAATACCCCAATGTTTCCTGATGACACGGTTGACCTCATTACTATGCTCAGTATATCATGAGATAAATGGAATCCTCTTGTGGGATCCCTTTGCATCCTTTCTCATCAATGTATCCTGTCTATCAATAGCATTAACCTTATCAATTTGAGACTGTAATAACCTAGGAGGATAACCCCTTTGTTTTACCTTGTCAACCATGACTTCAAGCGTATTATCAAGAACATCGGGGTTGGAAACAATCCTTTTTAGGCCCTCAGAAATTGGGAGAAAGGGAGATGTTTGACCATATTACGTGGATGTCCACTATCAAAGTGCAGGAGGGTATTCTTATCTGTCGGTTTAGTAAATAAGTACGTGTGTAGTTGTCCCTCATGATACCTGACAGTGGTATAAAAAAATTGGATCTCAGTGAATTGCAACTCCTTGTTAACACTATTCAAGTAGCACTGGATATCCAACAATTCAGAGCAGTCATCAGTACAAATAAGGAAGATGTCGTCGATGTATCTCCACCACCTCAGTATCTTACTGCGGTGGTGGGATACATGGACGACATCCTCCTCAAAACATCTCATGAATATATTGGCATAAGTGGGTGCTACATAATAATTATATACACTCACCTAAAGAATTATTAGGAACACCTGTTCTATTTCTCATTAATGCAATTATCTAGTCAACCAATCACATGGCAGTTGCTTCAATGCATTTACGGGTGTGGTCCTGGTCAAGACAATCTCCTGAACTCCAAACTGAATGTCAGAATGGGAAAGAAAGGTGATTTAAGCAATTTTGAGCGTGGCATGGTTGTTGGTGCCAGACGGGCCGGTCTGAGTATTTCACAATCTGCTCAGTTACTGGGATTTTCACGCACAACCATTTCTAGGGTTTACAAAGAATGGTGTGAAAAGGGAAAAACATCCAGTATGCGGTAGTCCTGTGGGCAAAAAAGCCTTGTGGATGCTAGAGGTCAGAGGAGAATGGGCCGAAAGATTCAAGCTGATAGAAGAGCAACGTTGGCTGAAATAACCACTCGTTACAACCGAGGTCTGCAGCAAAGCATTTGTGAAGCCACAACACGCACAACCTTGAGGCGGATGGGCTACAACAGCAGAAGACCCCACCGGGTACCACTCATCTCCACTACAAATAGGAAAAAGAGGCTACAATTTGCACGAGCTAACCAAAATTGGACTGTTGAAGACTGGAAAAATGTTGCCTGGTCTGATGAGTCTCGATTTCTGTTGAGACATTCAAATGGTCCGAATTTGGCGTAAACAGAATGAGAACATGTATCCATCCTCTGATGGCTACTTCCAGCAGGATAATGCACCACGTCACAAAGCTCCAATCATCTCACATTGGTTTCTTGAACATGACAGTGAGTTCACTGTACTAAAATGGCCCCACAGTCACCAGATCTCAACCCAATAGAGCATCTTTGGGATGTGGTGGAACGGGAGCTTCGTGCCCTGGATGTGCATCCCTCAAATCTCCATCAACTGCAAGATGCTATCCTATCAATATGGGCCAACATTTCTAAAGAATGCTATCAGCACCTTGTGGGATCAATGCCACGTAGAATTAAGGCAGTTCTGAAGGAAAAAGGGGGTCCAACACCGTATTAGTATGGTGTTCCTAATAATTCTTTAGGTGAGTGTATATATGGATATATTTAAAAAAAAAAATCTAATAATGGCTATAGATGTTACCTAAAAATACATAATATAATAATATAAATATTTATAGATATATATAAAATATTTTTCATAAATATTTTCATTTTTATATTATATTTATCTATTTAAAAATGAAAATATTTATATAAAATGTTTTTATATATCTTTACACATTTATATTATAATTTTTTCTTATATATCAATCAATTTAGTAACAACTATTTTAATTATTCCTTTTTTTTTTTAGAAAGTTGTGTATATATATATTTGCGATCGAGGCTACCAGTAAAACAACCTACCTTCCCCCATATACTCATAACAGATGCTAACGGTTTGAGTTGTGCCATAACCGTTCTCGTCGAAGGTACACCTGAAAGAGGGCATACCCTGTGGGAGAGTATTGAGAAAAAGGGTGGGCAGGGAGGGAACGCTGATGCCGTCCGTGCCCTGTGTGGTAGGTGAGCAGCGGATATAGGCGGCAGGGCGCCCCTCCCACAAATTCAGGCCAATAAATCAGCCTTTATACTTGTGATCGAGGCTACCAGTAAAAGAACCTACCTTCCCCCATTTACTCATAACAGATGCTAACGGTTTGAGTTGTGCCATAACCGTTCTCGTCGAAGGTACACCTGAAAGAGGCCAAAAAAACAGCATGAAGTTCAAACACATTTATTAAGACATTACAACGCCAAACTCTGAAAGGCACATGAAATTTCCTGCACAGGGTTAGGAACATACCTATTAAAACAAGACGAGCGCCAGCGGCCCAACTTACGAATAATGTGCGCAGGGACACGATTCTTGGAAGCAGCTGACGCTGCACCTATCCTAAAAGAATGTCCTGAAATGATGAGTGGGTCCATACCTAAATTGACGGCCAAAACACGCACATGAGATACAAATTGGGAGGTGGATAGAGCCGCCGAACCGAAGGGTAACAAAGGAGAATCTGTACTGCGGTTGGCCAATGAACATGATAACTTCTGTAATACCTGAACTGGACACCATTGGAAAAATTTGATCTGAGTAGGGGGACCTGATTGAGACGTTTTGGTTACCGGTAAGGACAGGATAAAACCCTCTGAGCTGGGTATTAACTGCCTGAGGGCAAGAAAAGTGCTACTAGGTGACGAACAAGTGAACTCTCCTGGTCTCATGAAACCGTAAAAGGCCAAGTAAATGGCAGCTTTGATTACCAGGCTTTGTAGCACCCCGAAGGGGCTCATATCCAATAAATCGGACATGCCTCTAAATACCATGCCGGAGATGGGTTGTCTACGGGAGCTGAAACCTGGACTACTTTTCTGCAAACCTTTCAAAGTGGCCTTGACAACATGAACTGAGAACAATGAGATTCTCTCCGGATGTGAGAGTGACAAATGATGTTGGACACCAGCAAGATAAGTTCTGACGGTACTATGTGAGAGGTTCATTTGTGCATGGCAATACCCGATGAAGTTAAATAACACAACCAATTGAAGTAGGTCAAACTACTGTTGGTGCTATTGGGCTAAACCCTTCAAATCCAAGAAAATTCACAATCAATGGGTAGCTTAATATTTATTAATGTCTAAGAATAAAATAATGGGCCCAAACACATGAAACATACAAAAAAATGCAACTTTGGGCTGCGTTAGTCTCCTTTGAAAGTAAATACTGACAAGGAGATGGGAAAGGACCAAAGCAGGGATAGCGGTGTAATAATAGAGTAGGAGGAGAAGAACATAGAAAGAGAGACACAATGCTGGGTCAATTACCCTAGGTGTCCCTTGCTCTATCCCCTGTCCTACTACCCTACTGTATTCACCCTGCCGTCACCCTCCCTAAAAGTGGACTGCCCAGCTTTGCCCGATAGACAGAAAAAGGTCCGTAAATTCCCTAGATTATTCCATCGGTACAGGAGAGCAAATGAACTGACAGAGTGATAGAGTTGACTAGACTGAACTGCAGTGTGACTGTGGAAAACTGCAATAGACAGTGCAGTCAACAATCTGACATGTGTATTAATGGCTATGTAGCTAACAGATTACAATTTCCTGACAGAGTGATAGAGTCAATGGAACTGAGTAACAATGTGGCTATACAAAACCACAATGTACAGTACAATCAACGATCTGACATGTGCATTGGTAGCTGCATAGCCAAGAGGTTATAAAAGTCCCGACGCGTTTCCTCAGAGGTTACTGATTCCTCAGGGGACCAAGTCTAATGTCAGTGACCCCTCAAAAGAAGGTCACTTTGTTCAAGTAGGGAGTATATAGAAAACCAGGTTTCATACAGCGCCCTATAGTTTTGCGCTGCAATCAATCCTGAATGATGGTGGCCATGTGATGTCTTTTTATTGGTCCAGTCACCAGCAGGTTTCTATTAAAACCCAAGCCATATGTCAATTTAATTCCAAATGATTATGGCCAGGTCTCCCCTCAGTTCATGTGACCACACCTGATAAGGTCACCACTCACAACTGTTATAGAGATATTTGTTCAACAGTGTGAATATAGTCCAGATATATATAACGCAACCTGGATCTAGTTCCATTCAATGATGCTCATTAGAGTATTAACTAGCGCATATTGAAAACAGCTCTCCTGATCTACTCACATCAGGAAGCATTCAAACGCTGTTCAATTGCGTGTGCTCCTTCATGCTAAACAGCAGTGATGAATAAGCACAAAAGACACAAAGGTCACTTATCTGTCCAGCATTGGATATCAACTGTCCACAGATCAAGGCGGTGGATGCTGCTCCTCGGCGTCCTGCGTATGGCAATGGCAGTGGAGAAACATTCGCGGCTCTTTTTTGAAGCCGTGTTACTCCGCCCATTTCCCGCCCACTTGCGTCATGCCGCGTCATCCGACCCGGTCACGTGAGGCGTCACCTGTTCACATCCCCAGTCACATGACTATGCAGTTCCAGGAAGCACTCAGTACAGCAGCGTATCTATACTACAGACCTGCCATCCAGACAGCCGGCCGTCTCCAAGGGGCGGAGACTCCAACATCTGAGTGGCACACACCACAGCCGCCGCAGACAGTGCGTCCACCAGAATGTGCTCTATATTGCACACGTCCGGAGCGGGTTCGTCACAATGTTTATGTTAAACCCGCGAAAACATCCAATAGGACGCCGTAACCATGTTTCTTTGGTGTCTTGAGTCTCGCTGAAGTGGCTGTGTACCAGACGATCCTTGAGGCTAAGGCCCCTGCGATAGGTAACCTGTGCTTTTTCCGAGACCACTTTTTTAATATCCGGATCCAAAAGCAGGACATTCCAATGTTTTCTCAGTATTTGTTTAACGTCCTCAGATGCCCCATCGTAGGTGCCAATGAGACGAATAGGGCCACTATCCAAACTTTTAGATTTAGGGTACAGGAGTTCATCTCGATTACTCTCACAAGCCCTTTTATAGGCCAATCTGAGTACTGCATCAGGATAACCCCTCTCACGAAACCTACATCTTAGATCATTGGCTTGTTGTTTAAATACACCCCAGGTGGAACAGTTCCTCCTGATCCGTAGGTACTGTCCCACCGGTATCCCTCTCTTTAGGGATTGGGGGTGATGACTGCTCCAATGTAGAAGTGAATTCGTCGAGGTGGGCTTCCTGAATGTGCTGGTTTCTATCGCATCATCCCTGCCTCTTGAAATCTCAATGTCAAGGAAGGGCAGTGTGTTTGTTTTAAATTCTGAGGTGAACTTCATATTGATAGAGTTGATATTCAACTCATTAACGAACCCTGCAAATTCCTTTTCTCCACCCCTCCAGACAATGAAAATGTCGTCAATAAATCTAGCCCATGTAGTGATACATGGGATAAATCTACTGGGTACATCACTAAAGACCAGGGTACGTTCCCACCAGCCCAGGAACAAATTAGCATACGACGGGGCACAAGAACTCCCCATCGCGGTGCCCCTGAGCTAGTGGTAAAGGGCCCCGTCGAACAAAAAGTAATTCCTGGTCAAGACAAAATTGAGTAAACGCAAAATGAATGCATTATGGGGATAAAACTGTTGTCCTCTAGTGATGAGGAATGTTTCTACTGCCCTCATACCTAGTGAATGCGGTATGGAGGAATAGAGGCCTCCACATCTATTGAGGCCAAAGATGTACCTTCCTCCAAAGTTATACCTTCAAGGCGACCTAAAAGGTCACTCGTATCTCTCAGGTATGAGGGCAGTGTCTTCACAAAGGGTGCCAAGATGCGATCAAGATAGATCCCCAGGTTCTGCGTTAAACTGCTAACACCTGACACAATCGGTCGCCCTTTAACTGATATGCCCCCTTTATGAACCTTTGGCAAACAATAAAAGGTTGCCAGGGTTGGGTGTTTTTTTGTACAAAAAATCGAATTCCTCCCCTGAGATGAGATTTTCGGTCTTAGCCGACCGTAGTATGAGGACTAACTCCTTCTGAAGGACAATATGTAGTCTATATGACTTAAATCGCCTTGTGAATGTTCCTGTTGGAACCTACAGTACAACCGCCACCCGGTGTTTTATGCTCTAGTCGTGTTGGCTGAGAGAGACCTGGAAAATAGAACATGGGCAGCGGCTAAGTATTTATTTAACCCATTACTAGCGAGGCAAGATGAGGAGACAGTGTTCTTGAGGCATCGGCTCCTGGGTAAACCTGGGAAAACAGAGAGTAATTATCCTTAGCTAAAGCGTCTACTGCTACCATCTGCGTGTCATGTACAAGGGAGCCACAAAAACAGAAATTATACACTAACGACAACTGCACCAGACGCCTCATTGCCATTGCCAGTTGTGACTTGGATTTACCACTGCTCAGGATACTAACTGTGGAGGGACTATCGGAAGCGAAAACAACGGTACGGTCCGCCCAAGAGCTACCCCCACCATGGGATATAACTCCCCTGCTTCTGTAGAGTGGAAAACCCCGGTGGCCTTGAACATTTCTACTGGCCATGTCCCGTTCAGCCAATGGGGGCCAAAAATTGCAGCAAAACTAGTATCGACAGAACTTCTAGAAAAAGTAATGGGGGAGTTCTTTGAAACTGCTGGAATGAACATGGATACGCCGTTCCAGTGACTCAAAAAATGATCCCACATGACTAGATCTGCTTGTGCTTGACTATCCAGGAACACCGGACTATCCTGACAGGGGGCTTCTGAAAGGAGTGGTAACAAGCGTGCCACAAAAGACCTACCCTGAGGAATGACGCGCATTGCAAAATTAAGCATGCCTAATAGTGACTGTAACTCAACCTTTGTGGTGACCCTACCAACTGTAAATTTATGAATGACTTCCTTGACCCTAACAAATTTGTCTACCGGCAACCTGGCGGACATGCTCCTGGTATCCAAAACGATGCCTAAGAAGGTAATGGTGGTAGAAGGACCATCCACCTTCTTAGGGGAAACTGGAATCCCTAACTGCGCAAAACAAGCTAAGAGGCTTTGCAAATATTCCTGTATGCCCTGTGGAGATTCGATCAGTAGGAAATCGTCTTTTATTCCCAATTTCCCCCCGAATACGCCAACACCCCATATGTGCTCAAAAAATGATGTATGGGCGCATGGCAGGGCTCTAGATACAAACAGCTAAATATGGATTTTGCTGACCTGAATTGGCAGACATGGATTTTAGGTGCCATGTCGCATTAAATAAATTCCTGAGGTCCCCAGAAATGAAAAACCCCAAGAAGTGACGCATTTCGGAAAGAGCACCCCCGTATGAACATTTTAAGTGGTGGAAAGGGTACTTTTTAGCAAACAGGTGTCTCACGAAGGCAGAATTACTTGAGAGAAGCATTTCAAAGCACAAATTTATAAAGATGAAAAATTACTAGCAGACCCCAATTTTTCACTTTCACAAGGGGTTAAAGGAGAAAAAGGACCACAGTATATGTTCCCCATTTTCTCCCCATTTTGCGAACACCCTATATGTGCTCGTAGCCTGCTGTTTTGGCGCACATCAGGCCTCTTGAGGCAAAGTGCAAAATATGTTTTTTGCAGGCCTGAATTGGCAGGCATGGATTTTAGCTGCCATGTCGCATTAAAAAAATTTCCTGAGGTCCCCAGAAATGAAAAACCCCAAGAAGTGACCCCATTTTGAAAAGTGGACCCCCGTACGAACATTTTAAGTGGTGGAAAGGGCACTTTTGACATAAAAGGTGTTTCATAGAAATGAATATGTAGTGGTTGGTGAAAAGTGGATATGTAAGATATGCGGGCTAAATCAGAGGTATAAGGTGGTAAAATTACAGGGTACATCATGGATGTGTGGTAGATTCTAAAACACTCCTGCATGCACAGGCCACGTTTTTCAGGGCAGGTTTCGCAGTGGTAAATGGTGTCTTTCCTTATCCCCCTTTTGGAACACACCCTGCATCTTTTTTGGGTCCTTCCTTCCTTGCTGTCTGGGGGACTTGACCTGGAAAATGTTGCCCTGGTACAACATGGGCACCATGACTTCCTGATATACTGGGACCCTCCTCGGCCTGGCTTTGAAAAATTCAGGCCTTGATAACCACCTTTTGGAACTAGAGGAAAGTTCCTGTGTGGGCTGCAGACTGAAATAGCAGGTACGCATTGTACATTGCCACCTGTACAATGTGTACGCCAAGCTTTTTGTACCACACTTTCATTTTTCGTGTGGCTCTGTAGGGCTTCAGAACTTGATCTGAAATATCAACCCCTCCCATGTGCTTATTGTAGTCCAGGATGCAAACTGGTTTGGGGACAGTGGTAGTGGTACCTCGCGCATGAGCAGGGGAGATGGTATTTGTGTGAACTGTGGTCAGTAAAAGGACATCCCTCTTGTCCTTGTACTTAACCGCTAGCATGTTCTCATGGAGGAGAGCCCTGCTTTCACCCATTCTCAGTGGTTGCCCTACCAGGGATCTAGGGAGGCCTCTCTAATTTCTGCGCACTGTGCCGCACACCACAGTACTTCTGGCAGTTAGAGACCTGAATAGGGGTATGCTGCTATAATAGTTATCTACATAGAGGTGGTAACCCTTATCCAGCAGTGGGTGCAGCAAGTCTCACACAATCTTTCCACTAACTCCTAGGATGGGGGGGCATTCTGGGGGTTCTATGCGGGAATCTTTCCCTTCATAAACGCGGAACTTGTGGGCGTACCCGGAGCTAGTCTCACAATGTTTGTACATTTTTATGCCATACCTTGCCCGTTTGCTAGGCAGGTACTGGCGGAATCTAACCCTCCCTTTGAAAAGTAACAGGGACTTATCTACACATACATTTTTATCAGGGGTGTACACCAGGGATGAGTAGCAGGGACAATATTCAAATTTGCGATATTTCACGAATATTTGGGTGAATATTCATCATATATTTGCGAATTCGAGAATTCGTGATCTTGTCATTATTTTCTTGATTGCGAAAATTGGCAATTTGAAAATTTGCAATAAAATTCGCAATATGAAAATTCACGATCAACGCTACTCCTATAGGCAACTTTCCTATTGGTTGCTAGGTGATATTCGCGATAAATTCGCAATAAATTCACGATTAGAATATTCATGAATTCGAATATATAGAACTATATTCTAAATATCAGCGATTTCTCGAAGTGGCGATATTCGGGATTTGAATATTTGCGCTCAACACTAGTGTACACCTCAGCAAACGATGTTAAAGTGGTCAAGGGCCTAACCTTGAACATGCGGTCAAATGTCGGGTCATTTTGGGGTGGGCACTATCTATTGTCGTTGTAGTGTAGGAATTTCCGGATTGACTCAAAACGCTTCCGGGTCATGGTGTTACTGTAAATTGGAGTCTGGTAGAAAATGTCCGAACTCCAATATTGTCTGACGTCTGGCTTCTTTACTACGCCCATATGCAGCACGAGTTCCAAAACTTCATCATCTCTGCTGCACTTACTGGGGTCCAACCTAGGGGTCTAGCATATGGCGAGGTAGGGTTCTGAGCTATAAATTGTTGGGCGTACAAATTGGTTTGGGCCACCATAAAATTTACTAAATCTTTAGAGAAGATGATTTTGAAAAAATCTTGTTCTGTGAAGCCTGCACTGTCTATCTGTATTCCGGAGTTGCCCACAAAATCCGGAATTTGGAGCTGATAATCGTCAGGGGGTGGGGTCCATATTGGGTCACTCTGGGGGGCTGCCTCTACTGCTACCCTGCGGCGCCTTCTAGAGGGTCCCTCATTAACGGATGATGATGATGAGGAGTAGAGGAGAGTGGCATCCTCTTCTCCCTCACTGGCAGACTCAGTATCAGATTAAACTCGTTGGGACGGATGGGCCATTTTTATTTTATTGGGGTGTTTTGTGTGAAATGTTTACAACTTTATTTAGTATGCGGTGTGTATGTAGTGTCTTCACACGTGACGGGGCTTGTTATAAATTTGAAATATAGAGAAAAGAGTAGAAAAAATAAATTAATAAAAAATAGCTGGATGCACGCACAAACCTACACTACCTAAGATTGATTTCTATATATATGTATATGGAGATTTATATATATATATATAGATAAAACTAACAACACAAAAAAAAAAAAAACTGCACAGTAAACAGCAGACCAATCAGAAAAATGGAGGTTTCTGATCAGCGCTCAGCAGGTGCAGGACGCGCGCACACAGATATTGCACTAACAATACCTAACTAAAATTGATTTCTATCTAACACTAAAAGTACTTTTTACACAAAAAAAAAAAACTGAGCACAAAAGCGACCAGTAAAAATGTTTTTACTTATTGGTGCTCAGGGCTGCAGAACGCACTCAAGCGGACGTTTGGTGCGTTCGTGCAGACACTGCAGTATAAAAATTTACTGGAGATACAAAAAAAGAACACCTCCTCCCGCCCCGCAGGTTACATGTGCGGTCTTCACTGATCGGCCAATCGCAGCGCACGGAGCTGCAGGGAGGCCGAAATAGCCGATGTGGCCCTTACCCAGCATGGCTGCCTGTCGTAAGAGCAGCCATCGCGCTCCAGTCCCCCCGCGATTTTCACCCAGAGCCCGGCGGACCTTGCGAAGTAGATGTACGGCTACACCGCTATACAGGCACAGTGTTCTACACCGCTATACAGGCACAGTGTTCTACACCGCTATACAGGCACAGTGTTCTACACCGCTATACAGGCACAGTGTTCTACACCGCTATACAGGCACAGTGTTCTACACCGCTATACAGGCATAGTGTTCTACACCACTATACAGGCACAGTGTTCTACACCGCTATACAGGCACAGTGTTCTACACCGCTATACAGGCACAGTGTTCTACACCGCTATACAGCCACAGTGTTCTACACCGCTATACAGACACAGTGTTCTACACCGCTATACAGGCACAGTGCTCTACACCGCTATACAGGCACAGTGTTCTACACCGCTATACAGGCACAGTGTTCTACACCACTATACAGGCACAGTGTTCTACACCACTATACAGGCACAGTGTTCTACACCGCTATACAGGCACAGTGTTCTACACCGCTATACAGGCACAGTGTTCTACACACTATACAGGCACAGTGTTCTACACCACTATACAGGCACAGTGTTCTACACCGCTATACAGGCACAGTGTTCTACACCGCTATACAGGCACAGTGTTCTACACCGATATACAGGCACAGTGTTCTACACCGCTATACAGGCACAGTGTTCTACACCGCTATACAGGCACAGTGTCTACACCGCTATACAGGCACAGTGTTCTACACCACTATACAGGCACAGTGTTCTACACCACTATACAGGCACAGTGTTCTACACCGCTATACAGGCATAGTGTTCTACACCACTATACAGGCACAGTGTTCTACACCGCTATATAGGCACAGTGTTCTACACCACTATACAGGCACAGTGTTCTACACCACTATACAGGCACAGTGTTCTACACCGCTATACAGGCACAGTGTTCTACACCGCTATACAGGCACAGTGTTCTACACCGCTATACAGGCACAGTGTTCTACACCGCTATACAGGCACAGTGTTCTACACCGCTATACAGGCACAGTGTTCTACACCGCTATACAGGCACAGTGTTCTACACCGCTATACAGGCACAGCGTTCTACACCACTATACAGGCCCAGTGTTCTACACCGCTATACAGGCACAGTGTTCTACACCGCTATACAGGCACAGCGTTCTACACCACTATACAGGCACAGTGTTCTACACCGCTATACAGGCACAGCGTTCTACACCACTATACAGGCACAGTGTTCTACACCGCTATACAGGCTCTCTGCAGCCAGGAAATAGACGTTTTTTAACTCGATTCGCCGCAAAAAAAATTGGAATGAATTTTCGAAAAATTCGCTCATCATTCATCACTAATCCTGTATTATACTCTGGAGCTGCACTCACTATTCTGCTGGTGCAGCCAGGTGACATCTATCACATTATCTGTACTGAGAGAGTTATCACTGTGTTATCTGTGGTGTTACATAGGACTGCAGGTGACATCTATCACATTATCTGTACTGAGAGAGTGATCACTGTGTTATCTGTGGTGTTACATAGGACTGCAGGTGACATCTACTACATTATCTGCACTCAGAGTTATCACTGTGTTATCGGTGGTGTTACATAGGACTGCAGGTGACATCTATCACATTATCTGTACTGAGAGAGTGATCACTGTGTTATCTGTGGTGTTACATAGGACTGCAGGTGACATCTACTACATTATCTGTACTCAGAGGGTTATCACTGTGTTATCTGTGGTGTTACATAGGACTGCAGGTGACATCTACTACATCATCGGTACTCAGAGTTATCACTGTGTTATCTGTGGTGTTACATAGGACTGCAGGTGACGTCTACTACATTATCTGTGGTGTTACATAGGACTGCAGGTGACATCTACACAGCAACATTTCAAGTATTGATTGCCAATGGTGTTGCTATAAAAACACGCGACATCCTGCGACACGAGAGCCGCTGGATTTCATGTCACGAGGAGGGATGAGCAAATCGACTTCGGGTAATAACTTCAGAAATGAATTCCTACTGTTAAAATCCTTTTACTGGACTCGGGTTCGGATCCGAGGTGCCACTTGGAACCCAAACTGAGTTCAGTAAAAGTTTTTTGACAATAGTGCAGTATTCTAACGAAGCTTTGTGCGAATGTTTCATCCGAAGTCGATTCGCTCCTCCCTAGTCACGAGTCTCATGTCGTGTGTGACTTCAGCTCTGTAGCCTGTAATGTAAGTAATCTGTGATTCATCTGCGACTCTGCTGCTTTTTACAGCCAATCACAGCTCTAAGATAGTCAGACATGTAGACGTCCCCATGTAGCTGTACCCTTACATAGGACTGCAGGTGGTGTATTTCACCCCAGTCTCTGCAGTGTACTTCCCCTGAGGCAGGAGCTGTGCTGACATCACATGCAGATAGACACGGCTCCCCTCCAATCAGCTGCGGACTGTTAGCTCAGCCGGGCTCTGATTGGTGGCTGAACATTGTGGGCGTGGCCTGCAGCTATATAAGCTGGGGGATGAGCTCAGTTGCTCTTGCTGCTGGTTGGGAATGGGCTTGTTGTGCTGGTTGTACTGGGAGCTGTAGGGCTGGTGCAGGGAGAGGTTGCTGGTTGTACTGGGAGCTGTAGGGCTGGTGCAGGGAGAGGTTGCTGGTTGTACTGGGAGCTGTAGGGCTGGTGCAGGGAGAGGTTGCTGGTTGTACTGGGAGCTGTAGGGCTGGTGCAGGGAGAGGTTGCTGCAGGCCGGGCGTCCTTCTCAGGCGATCACTCGGTGTCTCAGGGATCAGATCAGGGCTGAGGATTCATCTCTGATAAAGAGAGAGAATATTTACATGGGACTGACAGCGATGGTGGTTCTCATATCACGCTGTACACCTCTGCTACATATGTCAGATCAGATGTGGAGCAGCTGCTGTGCTCTGTTTACTTCTACCTGCATGATGTCCAGCAATCTGAGGGATGTCTGTTCTTTTGAATGGATTCCTCTGACTGCGCTGATCCCTGTGAGGCAGCAGAGACACGTCTAGCAGCTCTTGTGTAACCTGATCCTACAGTGAAGGCTGGGCCTCCCAACAGCTGTGCAACCCCTTTAATTATATGAATTCCCCCTCCCTACAGTCCTGAGGTTTTTTTTTTTTGCTCCTGAGCTTCGGTTCACTTGCTTGTCGCCGAACTGCAGGGGAATCGAAGATTTGATTCATAAATCGGTTCTTTTGAATGAACTGATTCATTTAAAAGATTTGAACTTCCCATCACTATCTACATCTATACAATATACAGGCTCCACGTGGGGCCTCGGCCTCTATACAATATACAGGCTCCACGTGGGGCCTCGGCCTCTATACAATATACAGGCTCCACGTGGGGCCTCGGCCTCTATACAATATACAGGCTCCACGTGAGGCCTCGGCCTGTACCTCTATACAATATACAGACTTCACGTGAGGCTTCGGCCTGTACCTCTATACAATATACAGGCTCCACGTGAGGCCTCGGCCTGTACCTCTATACAATATACAGGTTCCACGTGAGGCTTCGGCCTGTACCTCTATACAATATACAGGCTCCACGTGAGGCCTCGGCCTGTACCTCTATACAATATACAGGCTCCACGTGAGGCCTCGGCCTGTACCACTGTACAATATACAGGCTCCACGTGAGGCCTCGGCCTGTACCTCTATACAATATACAGGCTCCACGTGGGGCCTCGGCCTGTACCTCTATACAATATACAGGCTCCACGTGAGGCCTCGGCCTGTACCTCTATACAATATACAGGCTCCACGTGAGGCCTCGGCGTCTATACAATATACAGGCTCCACGTGAGGCCTCGGCTTCTATACAATATGCAGGCTCCACGTGAGGCCTCGGCCTGTACCTCTATACAATATACAGGCTCCACGTGAGGCCTCGGCCTGTACCTCTATACAATATACAGGCTCCACGTGAGGCCTCGGCCTGTACCTCTATACAATATACAGGCTCCACGTGAGGCCTCGGCCTGTACCTCTATACAATATACAGGCTCCACGTGAGGCCTCGGCCTGTACCTCTATACAATATACAGGCTCCACGTGAGGCCTCGGCCTGTACCTCTATACAATATACAGGCTCCACGTGAGGCCTCGGCCTGTACCTCTATACAATATACAGGCTCCACGTGAGGCCTCGGCCTGTACCTCTATACAATATACAGGCTCCACGTGAGGCCTCGGCCTGTACCTCTATACAATATACAGGCTCCACGTGAGGCCTCGGCCTGTACCTCTATACAATATACAGGCTCCACGTGAGGCTTCGGCCTGTACCTCTATACAATATACAGGCTCCACGTGAGGCCTCGGCCTGTACCTCTATACAATATACAGGCTCCACGTGAGGCCTCGGCCTGTACCTCTATACCATATACTGACTCCACGTGAGGCCTCGGCCTCTACCTCTATACAATATACTGATTCCACGTGAGGCCTCGGCCTGTACCTCTATACAATATACAGGCTCCACGTGAGGCCTCGGCCTGTACCTCTATACAATATACAGGCTCCACGTGAGGCCTCGGCGTCTATACAATATACAGGCTCCACGTGAGGCCTCGGCTTCTATACAATATGCAGGCTCCACGTGAGGCCTCGGCTTCTATACAATATGCAGGCTCCACGTGAGGCCTCGGCCTCTATACAATATGCAGGCTCCACGTGAGGCCTCGGCCTCTATACAATTTGCAGGCTCCACGTGAGGCCTCGGCCTCTACAATATGCAGGCTCCACGTGAGGCCTCGGCCTCTATACAATATACAAGCTCCACGTGAGGCCTCGGCCTCTATACAATATACAGGCTCCACGTGAGGCCTCTATACAATATACAGGCTCCACGTGAGGCCTCGGCCTCTATACAATATACAGGCTCCACATGAGGCCTCTATACAATATACAGGCTCCACGTGAGGCCTCTATACAATATACAGGCTCCACGTGAGGCCTCGGCCTGTACCACTATACAATATACAGGCTCCACGTGAGGCCTCGGCCTCTATACAATATACAGGCTCCACGTGAGGCCTCGGCCTCTATACAATATACAGGCTCCACGTGAGGCCTTTATACAATATACAGGCTCCACGTGAGGCCTCTATACAATATACAGGCTCCACGTGAGGCCTCTATACAATATACAGGCTCCACGTGAGGCCTCTATACAATATACAGGCTCCACGTGAGGCCTCTATACAATATACAGGCTCCACGTGAGGCCTCTATACAATATACAGGCTCCACGTGAGGCCTCTATACAATATACAGGCTCCACGTGAGGCCTCTATACAATATACAGGCTCCACGTGAGGCCTCTATACAATATACAGGCTCCACGTGAGGCCTCTATACAATATACAGGCTCCACGTGAGGCCTCTATACAATATACAGGCTCCACGTGAGGCCTCGGTCTGTGCCTCTATACAATATACAGGCTCCACATGAGGCCTCGGTCTGTACCTCTATACAATATACAGGCTTCATGTGAGGCCTCTGCTTCTATACAATATACAGGCTCCACGTGAGGCCTCGGCCTCTATACAATATACAGGCTCCACGTGAGGCCTCGGCCTCTATACAATATACAGGCTCCACGTGAGGCCTCGGCCTCTATACAATATACAGGCTGCACGTGAGGCCTCGACCTGTACCACTATACAATATACAGGCTGCACGTGAGACCTCTATACAATATACATGCTCAACGTGAGGCCTTGGCCTGTACCACTATACAATATACAGGCTCCATGTGAGGCCTCGGCTTCTATACAATATACAGACTTCGTGTATAAACAGGAGTGGATCCAAAAAAGGCCCCCTATTTTGGACTGGTAGCAAGGGTCCATCAAGGTGGAGAGCCAGAAGTAATCCCTCTGCTGAATGGTGACAATTCGGCTGTCACTACGCAAGCAAGTGAGATGCATCGGGCCATTTGTGCAAGTGACTCGGAGGGACTCCCTGCCTCCATCTCCACTGAATACAGCCATGGTGCGTCCAGGTCCTCTGTCTCGTCTTCCTCATCGCCCTGTAGCTCCTCTGGCTGCTCCTGCTCCGCTTGCATCAAGAAATCGTTGATGGCCTTTCTCTGTTCGTATAGTCGGTCCAATATATGGAGGGTGGAATTCCAACAGGTGGAAACTTTGCGTATCACACTATGTTGGAGGATACCGTTCTGCCACTGCAGCTCACAGCTTTGCTGTGTACGAGTGGCTGAAGTGCATGCAAAGTTTCCTGCCCATTTTTAGGATGTCTTGCAGATGGCTGGAAGACTTCAGAAACCGCTTGACAACCAGATTGAACACGTGTGCCATGCAGGGCCCATGGCTCAGTCTTCCTTGATGCAGCGCCGACACCATGTTCTTCCCGTTGTTGGTCACCTTGGTTCAGATTTTCAGTTGTTGTGGAGAAAGCCAGGATTCAATTTCTTGATGCATCACACTGAGCAGTTCCTCCCCTGTGCGACTCCGTTCGCCAAGGCAAACCAGGTGCAGATTAGCGTGACACCGCCGAGCCCTGCACATGTGGTATGCTGGAGGGGCACTGTGACTTGTCCCTGCAGTGGAGGCTGAGGAACACATGGTCTCTGGACCAACGGCGTGAGAACGTGTAGGTGGAAGTCGCATCACCTGGCCAAGTTGCTGGTGTGGCTGTGCAGGAACCACATTCACCCAGTGGGCCGTAAAGGACATGTATTGTCCCTGACCGTAGTTACAGCTCCACACATCTGCGCTGCCGTGCACTTTGGCAGACACAGACAGGGTCAATGACTGGCCCACCTTCTGTTCTACATGTTTGTGCACTGCTGGTACTGCCTTTTTCACAAAGAAATGATGGCTTGGGACTCTCCCCCCCCCCCCCCCCCTCGGCACAAGCCATCAGTTCTCTAAAAGGTGCAGAGTCCACCACTTGGAAAGGGAGAGACTGAAGCACCAGAAACTTGGACAGGAGCACGTTCAGTTTCTGCGCCGTTGGATGCGTGCATGCATACTGTTGTCCTCATCTCATTCCCTCTCTTTTGTTATCCCGCAAGGCACTGTCCTAGGACCCCTGCTCTTCTCTATTTACACTTTTGGCCTGGAACATCTCAGAGTCCCATGGCTTTCAGTATCACTCTTATGCTGACGACACACACATCTACCTCTCTGGTCCAGACATCACCACCTTATTATTCAGAATCCCACAATGTCCGTCTTCTATATCCTCCTTCTTCTCCTTTCGCTTTCTAAAACTTAATATGGATAAAACATAATTAATCATCTTTCCCCCAACAGACCTATCTATCACGATCAATGGCTGCACACTCTCCCCGGTCAACCAAGTCGAGTGACCTTGGATTCTGCCCTCTCCTTCCGACCGCACATCCAAGCAGTTTCCACCGCCTCCAACTCAAAAACATCTCCCGCATCCGCGCTTTCCTTAACTTTTGAATCAGCGAAAATGCTTGTACATGCCCTCATCATCTTCGGCCTAGACTACTGCAACATTCTCCATCTAGCACTCTCGCACCCCTCCAATCTATCCATAACTCTGCTGCCCGACTAATCCACCTCTCACCCTGTTATTCCTCTGCCAATCCCTTCACTGGCTCCCCATTGCGAGCGAATTCAGTTTAAACTACTAACAAATACATACAAGGCCGTCCACAACCTGTCCCCTCCCTACATCTCTGAGCTACTTTCCCGATACATCCTCATACGCAATCTCTGATCCTCACAAGATCTCCTTCTCTCCTCTCCTTTTATCGCCTCTTCCCACAATAGCCTCCAAGATTTCTTCCGTGCCTCCCCCACACTGTAACTCACTACCCCAAAATATCAGACTCTCACCTACAGTGGAATCCTTCAAAAGAAACCTAAAAACCCTTCAGACAAGCCTACAACCAGTGACCCTGCTGCCTCTATACCGACATGACCAACTTTATCGTCTCCTACTGTGTCCTTCTCCCATACCATGTAGATTGTATGGCCCCCTCTCCTTCTGTGCCAGTCTGTAACTCGTCTTGTTCATGCTTAGTGCATTTGTCTGTATTATGTATGTGCACTGCTTATCATATGTACAGCGCTATGGAATGAATGGCGCTTTAGTAATAAATAACAATCGCTTTGGTGATTGATTGCTGATGGAATGACTGGCGAGGAGTAGGAGCAGGAGCATCTGGACGAGCAGAAGATGGGAATGACAGCTTCCTTCAACTGAGGCGGTGGAGCCATGACTGGCTTAAACCGGGTGAGTGCCACTGGCTGATGCAGCGGTAGCTGTGGCAGGCCGGACCACCACATCCTGCATATATTGACACAGGGCCGTGGTGCCAACATTGGCACCCTGGCCACGCTTCACCTTCTGCCCACATATCCTACATATGGCCACACCGCCGAGTACCTGATTTTCCCCCCAACACTACTCACTGGCTGACTGCTACCACTGCTGCTTCCTTAAACCCATGCACCACTCCTTTCTGGGCAGGTAGACTGCTGCAAAGCGGGTGGTCTATCCCGTGTGGCTCCCAACCTCCCACTGCTGCCACCCTCTTCTACTGATGACGAAGCCCCTTATTCACCCGGCTCCCAAGTGCGATCAGCTTCATCATCATGAAGTAGTGTCTGCATGTCACGGATATCCTCCTCAATAGTCTCTGGTTCAGGAGCCTGACCGCTCACAACACAAGCTCCCGCGCCACTCTCCTCATCACTACTTGCCAGCTTAGCGGAGGAAGCGGCGGATGTCTCCTTCAGATCTTGGCTGGGCAGTAGCTGCTGACTATCCTCTAGTAGCTCTTCCTCGCTGTATAGTGGAGCTGAGCCCACAGCATATAATACTTCTCTGGCTGAGGGAACAGAAAAGGATAGAGGCAGGTTGAGGACAGGTGAGGGCACAGGGCCTGCTCCCGGGCCAAGCCAACTAAGGGCTGTGTCTGACGAACCCACCGACTGTTGGCTGAGGGTGTCTGATGAGAATTGAGAGCTGAGAATATGTTTTTCTGGTTGGACTGAAACATGCCGCTATACGCTTTGACCAGAAAAAAATTGAAGAGTGAAATGCGTATATATTTTTTTTAGTACTGAAATACGCGCCCCTGTATGCTTTCACCATAAATAACTGCAGAAGTGAAATGCGTATATACTTTTCTTGTAGTACTGATATAAGATACTAAGATATAAGCCACTAAATGCTTTCCAACATAGCACTTGCAGCCCAATAACACATTGCTGGAATGACAGAGCTGTCTAATGGCTATTTGGATCCCAAATAATCCTTCCCTGCACTTGTAAATCACTTTCCTATCACTGTCCCTAGCGCCTTCTGTCGTCTCTCCCTGCACTAAGGTGCTGTGAAATTATTTCTCCCTATCCTTTCCCTGCACTTGTAAATCATTTTTTCTGTCTTTTTTTCACAATGAGGTATTTTCAATAGCTGTCCCTAGAGCCTTCACACGTCTGTCCCTAGCGCCTTCACACGTCTGTCCCTAGCGCCTTCACACGTCTGTCCCTAAGATGGCCACCGGATTTATAGGGTTGTGACATCACAGGGCTCGCTGGCTGCTGATTGGCTGCATACAGCTATGTCAATCTGGGTGATCCCGCCTTCCCAGAGTTTCTTGCCCCATGTCCTCAGTCCTCACACGTGTAGCCACCATTTTAGGAAAAATGCGATTCATTACCACGAAGCCCACAGAAATTTGCATTCGTTGGGAATTTAATTTTTCCTGAAATTCTAAACAAATACCATTTTGTCAGCTTCGATTCGTTCATCTCTAGTCACTTTTGCACAGAATAACTTTGTAAAAGTTTTGCACATAAAAGTAATTCTGACATTGTGTTCTCGTCACATATTGTACTTTACTTAGGTGGTAAAATTTTACTGCTACAATATGCGTATCGTTATTAAAAAACGTATGAATCTATGAAAATTTGTAAAAATTGGCATATTTTCCTATTTTCCTATTTCACATATACCTAAATTCTATTCAATATTTTTATCAGAAATGTATTTACACATCTTTACTGTATTTTGGCTGCACTTACCTATTTAGGAGACTTACCATATTAACATAAATTTTAACATTTCTGAAATACATATTTTTTCTGCAACAACCCAAGGATTGATTAGAGACGATATGTCAAAAATTCGAGACAGAGTCAAGAATGTGGAGAGCGCCATGGCTCTTATACAGAATGAATCCCAAAAAACAAACTCTGAAATCTCCACTCTGAAGGTAGAACTTAATCTTCTGAAGAAAAAGGTGGTGGATCTTGAGAATAGATCACGAAGATAGATCACGAAGATATAATGTGAGAATCCTGGGGGTCCCAGAGGGCGCCGAGGATAAGAATTCAATTCATTTTATTCAGACGTTAATCCTGGAGAACTTTGGGAGGGATCCGTTTTCTTCACTATTCATGATAGAAAGAGCTCATCGGGTCCCAGGTGGCAAATCAATCCCTGGGAGACAACCACGGACATTTCTTGTTAAATTATTGACAGAGATATGCTACTGAGAAGGGCGAGGGAATGCTCACCAGTTGTATATAACGGAAATAGATTGGCCTTTTTTCCTGATTTTTCAAAAGACATCCAAGAAAAGAGACTCTTATTTATGATGGTAAAAAAGAAGCTCAGAGAAAGGGATATCAAATACTTCCTTTATGTTCCCAGCAAAACTTCGGATTATTTTCAAGGACACAATCTTATTTTTTGATACTCCGGATAAAGCCACGGATTGGCTTGAACGCAATGACATGTGACTTAGCTGTTTCAGTACTTGCGAGGAACAATAACTTCTAGAGGGTTTTTTATATCTGCAATATATATATATATATACATATATATATATATATATATATATATATATATTTTTTTTTTTTTTTTTTTTTTTTCCGGGAGGTGCCGAGTAGGGGGGAGTGTGGGAGGGATGGTCATAGGAGAGAAATCTGCTACAATATGTGGCAGATTATTTGTATGGGGGGTGGGATTTGGGCTGTGATGAGTCTTTTTTTTTTTTTTTTTTTTCTCTCTCTCTTTCCCTTCTTCCTTTTTCCCCTACTTCACCTAACCGCATTTTATAATGTCTATTAGAATTCTCGCTTGGAATGTACGCGGTTTGAGGGATAGAGGAAAGAGACAAGCGTCTTTGATTTGACACGGATCCACCTCCCAGCAATAGTATGCTTGTTGGAAACGCATCTTATTGGAGAGACCTCCAGGGTGGTCGGCAGGGGATGGGCCGCGCACACGTATCATTCTACTTTTTCCAGCTACTCCAGAGGTGTTACTGTTTTTATACACAGAACGATTGATTTCGTGTGCGAGGCATCCTCTGTCGACCAGCAAGGGATATTTATCTTCCTATACTGCAGGTTAAGGGGGAAGACATGTATTCTGGCTTTTGTCTATATTCCACCGCCATTCTCCTTTTCAATCCTCAACTCTTTGCTATCATTTATGGATAAATGGCCAGTGTCCAACATTGATCATTGGCGATTTTAACTGTGTCATTAATCCTGTATTGGATAGGGTCACCCTTGGCACGGTTCTGCTCTGAGGCTGAGTTCGAAGATGTTTTGGGATACCTAGGACAGAGGAAAAG
Organism: Bufo bufo; assembly: GCF_905171765.1. Lineage (NCBI taxonomy): Eukaryota > Metazoa > Chordata > Amphibia > Anura > Bufonidae > Bufo > Bufo bufo. The sequence continues at coordinate 6,553,658 of NC_053390.1, forward strand.
GGCCTTTTCATGCATTAGTAAAGCAGGTAAATCTATGTCCAGAATAGACCTTGCTCTGATAAATAGAAAATATGTCAGACTGGTAAAGCGAATAATGTATGAAACAAGGTCAATCTCGGACCACTTGCTGCTACTCCTTGAACTTTGTTTGACTCAGGAAAGACACATACAAAGACCCCCATTTAGATTAAACCCTTATTGGTTATCAGTAATAAAGAGACATGAAATAATTCAGAATGAAATTAACCGATTTTGGGATAACAATTATGGCTCAGCAAAAATCCAAGTGGTATGGGACACCTTTAAGGCATATATGAGGGGAATGATGGTCAGTAACATTGCGAACCTAAGAAAGGAGTATGGAAAAAAACAGAAAAACCTAGAAGAACTAGCATCTCTGGCGACACAATCCTTCTATACAAATAAGACGGAGGAGAATAGGGAAAGTATGCAAAGTACCACACAAGCATACTCTACTTTGCCCAACAAAGTTTATTTTTTAAAGGGCAAAAATATTTTTACAGAGTCAGGGTGACCTGGTAAACTTTTGTCCAGAGTGATCTCGAGTCAAGAATCCAAAAAATATATAGATAATCTCCGACTGGCCAATGGTAGGACGGTTAGTGGACAGGATCCGGTAGAGAAAGCCTTTGTGGACCACTTCTTGGATCTCTATAAAGCTGAATCCAAGATTACAGATGAAATGATGGATTCTTATCTTGATGGCATTGTTTTTCCAACTATTACCGGGGCTCAAAAGAAAGCACTTGAGGTAGAGTTTTCAATTCAGGAACTTGAGGGGGCTATTAAATTATGCTCGGCCAATTCCACCCCCGGTTCAGATGGACTCCCATACGAATTCTATAGTAAATACAAGGAGTTTATTCTCCCTAGACTGTTGGGGGTCTTTGCTGAATCGGTGGAGGATGGGAAGCTGCCAGATTCAATGATGGAAGCAGTGATAACATTAATTTTAAAAAAAGGCAAGGATCCTGCAGATCTGGAATCGTATAGACCGCTTAATGCAGATGTAAAGCTCCTTGCAAGGATTTTGGCCACAAGACTCTCTAGGGTTATTTCCTCCATTGTCCATCCAGATCAGAATGGCTTTATTCCAAACAAGGGTACGCATCACAATCTACATCGGCTCCTTGCCAATATACAAGCCCCTGGGGGGACTACCCGCACCATCCTGTCACTGGATGCCTCTAAGGCCTTTGACAGGGTGGAGTGGCGCTTCCACTGGAGGGTTCTGACAAGGATGGGCTTTGGGGAAAGTTTATAAATATCCTTAAATTAATGTATATATCTCCCAACGCAAAACTGAGTCTTAATGGGATCCTGACCACTAGTTTTGATTTAAATAGAGGTACGCGCCAGGGCTGCCCACTATCCCCACTGTTATTCGATATTTACATTGAGCCCCTAGCTTTGGCCATCATGCAGGATGATCAGGTTAAAGTATTCGGAACACTAGGAGTGCAAGACCGTATCTCTTTATATGCGGATGATGTTCTTTTTTTTATAGACCACATGGAAACAACTCTTCCTAGAATTATTCAAATGGTTAAAGCATTTGGTGAGGTGTCCGGTCTTCTTATAAACTGGTCTAAGACCAGTTTGATGCCAATAGACCCCTTGCCACAGAAAGAGGTTCTTGTGACTCAGTTGGACATTGTTGATACTTTTCAATACTTGGGCTTGATTATATCGCCCAGGGTTGAAAATTTTGTACAACTTAATTTGATCCCCATAATATCAAAAACTAGAGCTAAAATAGGGATCTGGCTGAGACTTCCCCTATCTAGAGCTGACCGAGTTTCATTGGTTAAAATGGTGATACTACCACAATTCCTTTATGTGCTCAGGAATACACCTTCCTGGATAGAAGATAAATATTTTAAACTCATGGAAAGAATAATTAATTATTTAGTGTGGGGAAGAAAACGAGTTCGAATAAAACTGGAATATCTATATAAACCACTGGAATATGGGGGTTTAAATCTCCCCTATCTTAAAGGGTATTTTATTGCTGCCCAGTTATTGATGTGCTATGAATCAAAAAATAGTGCACTTCTAGGGAGGTTAGTAGGTAGCTACGCTCATAATAATATATTTACCCTTCTGGAATCTGGGTTATTGAGGAGCCAAGAGCGGGCTTACAGAGAGACTATAAAACTACTCTTGAAAGTGTGGGCTACTACTAGGACATGGCTGAAGGTAAAGGGTTAATTCACATTCACGCCTCTTTGGCATAATGTGCACTTACGAAGGCTAGACGATATTGCAGCCGACACATTTTGGCAAAAGAATAGGATTTTGTATGTCTCACAAGTAGTTAAGGATAGAGAGATTAAGTAATTTACAGAGTAATCACATAATGTAGAAAACCTCTCTTGGTTTAGGTATTTTCAACTGCGTTCAGCATTATCTAGTCTGGACGATAAACTGGTGCTGGATATAGATAGTTCATCCTTCCTGAATGACTGGGTAGGGGGGACACCGTCTAGAATGAAGATTTCAAACATATATAAGCTATTACTTAAGGCACGGTTTAGTGATACACAGTCACCAGGACAAAGAGCGTGGGAGGTGGACTGTCCGAATATACAATCAGAAGGATGGGGAATATCTTTGCGAATTTAGGTTCACTTTCACAGAACTTTAATCATGTTCTAGTACATTTTAATATCTGTCACAGACTATATGTCATCCCTACATGGATGAATAAATGTGGGCTAGGAGATTCATCCAAGTGCCCTAGATGTGACACCTCAGGTGCGGACTATCTCCATATGATCTGGACCTGCCCAGAACTTATAAAATACTGGAATAGCATTAATAACTTCATCACTTATAAACTTAAAATATGAATACCCTTTGAACCACAAGTGTTTTTGCTTAATGAGCTTTCCAAAATAAATAGCCACAAGTATCAAAAGATCCTCTTAGGCAGGATACTGCTGCTGGCTAGAATTCTGGTTAGTCGGACCTGGTTTGCTCGACATACTCCAGAGATAAATACATGGATAAACCTAGTTAACAAGGTAAAAAACTATGAGCAAATCATGTATAGGCAGAGAGATGCGGATGAGAAGTGGATTAAGATATGGGGCGGTTGGAAGATTTGACTGGTTGTTATAATTTATAAAATTTTATTTGTTAATTTATTATTATTATAATTTATTTAATTTTTTTTTCCTCTCCCCTCTCCCCCTGTCTCTCCCCCCTTTTTTTTCTATTGGGGGGGGGCAGGGGGGAAGAGGAGGGTGGACGCATCACAGGTACGGGGAGGAGGGTTGGTGCAGGGAATTTGGACAAGGGGAAAATATATTGAAGTTGGGGGGTATTTATTTAATCCTTTTGTTCATTGTAAATTGCTTTGATATATTAATAAAGATAATTAATTCAAAAAAAAAAATATATATATATATATCCCCATTGTGGCCCTAATCTTATGTCTTGACACATGGCAGGGCCCAAACGTGAAGGAGCACCTGGGGCCTTTCTAAGTGCTTAAGACCCTATTGCACACTTTTAATGGCGTTGAGCTGCAAAATGACAGAAAACCCCCATAAATGACCCCATTTTAAAAACTAGATCCCTTAAAGCAGCATCTAGTGGTGTAGTGAGCAGCTGAGCGCTAAATTATTATAGGATGAAATAATGAGTATATATGGTTCAATTCAAATTGTTAATAACATTTTCACAGGAAATTGGAGAAAAAACATTTTTAGATGGGTAACCCTGTTACTGACATTCTTATCTTTGTGGCGCGTGAAGCTGTGCACATATAAGGGAGGCAGATTTCTGAAAAGCTTTTTCCTGTACATATGACTCTGTCTTGTCCCGCATTTCTGTCGTTCTGGTCTGACATATAATTACTTATTGCTAAAAAAAAAACTGAACTGTAGTGTAAAGTAAAATGTCTCCAACTATGTTGCAAATTCAAGTTTGTTCACAAGATAAAAGAACAACGATAGGGCTGTAATGACAATCTGGCAGTAGTATAACCTCTATACAGTTCATCAAACTAAAAGTGACAGGTTGGAACGCCCCTTTTCCTGCCTATAACCCCGCCCACAACCCCTCCCAGTCCCCCCTAAAGCGCCTCCCATTGCTCATCCCAATATCACCCATTCAACATCCCCTTATTCTGTCAAGTCCTTTCTGAAGCCAAAACAGGCCCTTATTTTTTGCCCACAGCATCCATTTTGTGATTTAGCAAAGCAAGTCCGGGAAAGTGCGAACATGTTGAAGACCTGTTCGGACATGTACTTTAGACTTTAAGAAAAGTGAAATCATTATTGCTTCGTTAGTAAATTTAAAATTATATACGATCATGTCTAATAAAAAATAAATATTGACCATTGTCCTATTTGATAAGCGCATCTATCACAGATATTCAACATTTATGGCATGTCTTGCATCGGCGTATAAAAGAGAGCAATAATATTATAAATATCGACAATAGCTGAGATACCTCGGCAGTCGCTGATACAATACGAAAATCGAAAGCATACGTGTTTTAAGCAAAATGTCTTTATTTACGACACAGCGCGTTACATTTTTGAACAACGCAGTAGGGTAGGCACGTTTGTGAGTAATTACAACAACGTTTACATGATTGTTTCAAGCGCTTTGTTACAAAGTCACGTACAACACGGTCATTTATTATAAAACCGCTCGTGAATATTTTTAATACATTTTCAAAAGACATTCCTTTAGCGATACGATGTAAGATACAGATGCAGGAATTCCCACAGATCGAACAAACTGTGTCCTTTGTGTCCGTTTTGATACCTTATAAATTCACCTGGAAATAATCTATAACTATCAAAAAGAATAGATCCGTCATTCGGGTATAATATAATTCAAATCCAGTGCTTTCCCCACTGATACGAATTGTCCGTATTTACAATATAGGCCGCCGGACAGTCAATGATTTTATTTCTCGGTAATAAATCGCATGGAAATATACCTTTAAATAAGCGTCGGGCGTAATTTCATAATTATAAATTTTTATTGAAAATCGTATAAAACCTCCCTTCTATTGTTTCAATAACATTTTAATAAACGGAATACACAATCATGTTAATAGTGTTTAGCGCTGGCTCAGCAAATCTAATTTCAGCTCTTAGATTTCCAGTTTTTACTAGAGAGAAATGTCCGCCGGGCTCTTGATCTGGCGAAAAATCAATAGCGAACAAAGTGTAGTCGTTCAAAAATTCTGAGCGATCCACGGATAAAGCGTTGTCAGCATTTTGCTTCCCCAAAATATATACGAGAGACATATATTCACGAACACCTGGTTCGCCTTGAAAATTAGGCTGAAACGGTTTTGCGGGTATCTGTTGTCCGTCCAAATATAAAGCGGAATAATTCACATTATAGTGATTGAAGCACAAAAAATTTCTTTGGTAATTCCCGGAAAATGAGTCGTTGTCCACAAACGCGAGTATTACTGTTTTTGGAATGTTTTCGAGAAAAAGATTCTTATGGTTAGATATGCGAGTACCAGTGGGAATAAGGCCTCAACATCGCCATAAGAACCGACAGCTTTTGGTGTGTAGTACGGTTTTCTCAATATTCGGCGTTTGTAGTCTTTTATGTACCGTCTATCTTTCCCCTGATGTGACCTCGTGGTTTATGCAATTTTAACTAATCAAGATAGTGGATTTATTGTAAAAATACGGATTACATTTTTATTTAGTCATTTTATCAGACATTACATACAAATACATTTTTATATACAAAGTAAAATTGACAACATTGACCAAGCTGTCTGTAACAAAGGAGGCCTTCTCTTTTTAGGTAATAAAGTGCCTCTGGTGGTGGTGTTACGAACGACTGTTGGCTAAAAGGGGTGCGAACTGCTTCAAAAGGCGATCCCCTTTTAAAAAAATATTTAAAAGTTCTCTTGTTCTTGTATTACCGATCACTGTTGAGGGCACGTTCAGTTCTGCGATGGTTTCCATGAAGAAGTCCCACCCGCGAGGTGCTTTAGCCTTAAGCAAACCCTGACTCTGCGTCGCGGTGCGAATCAGGTCGATGATGTTGGATCCGGATATAGCTTGGTCTTTGTAAATGAATACACCCCTAGCGTTCCAGTATGCCTTGTTACCTGATCGGAGCAGTTTGATCAACAAAAGTTCAGCATTTTTCCTATACCTTTATATTAACATTGTCAAGTATCTCTTTAACACCGTCTCCGATAGACTACATACATAGTCACAAGTTCACGACAATACTTAGTGCACAAATCACTAATAAGTAGTCAGACCTGTTAAAATGTGGATTTGCACGTATTGCGCCAAAATATTTGCATCATTAGTGCCGATTTCGCAATTGCGACTATATTGGAGCACTCTATCTGCATATAAAGCTATTGTAATGTTCTGCCGTGCCGACCATTATCTCCAGTCTCCGGAAACTTCTAGCAGCTTGAAATATGTAGCTTTAGTGACCCATGCCCGTATTTTGCGTGCATTACGCAAATATTACATTGCCTATTTTTCGCGATAAAGAAAATGTCAAATTTGCAAATATATGACTAATATTCTACCAAATATTCGCAAAATATCACGAATTCGAATATTGCCCCTGCCACTCATCACTATCTAAGGATATTGAGAGCAATCTCACCAATAGCGGATATCAAATCATTACTGGCGTTGCATAATATTGATTTTCGGAGCGTCTGTTTTGTTTTGACCAATGCTTTTAAAAGATCCCAATTATGTCGGCTCCTGTTCGACATCTTTACGGTAGCAGCGACGCTACCAAGAATGCCCATAGAGATGAGAAATATCGCATTTTAGAGCTTCTTTTTGCACACATAAACCACCAAAAGATCTGTTGGGAACAAACCGGTTCTAAGGCTACATGCACACGACCGTATGTGTTTTGCGGTCCGCAAATTGCGGATCCACAAAAAAAAAGGATGACATTCCGTATAGCATCCTTTTTTTGCGGATCCATTGTAATAATGCCTCTCCTTGTCCGCAAACTAGAAAAAAATAGGACATGCACTATTTTTTGGGCGGGGAAACGGAACGGACATACTGATGCGGACATTTAATGCGGACCCCTTAATGTTCAAGATCAATGGGCAACAGCAGGTTCAAAATACAAGGAGCAACATTGCGTTCCCTTTCCACCACTTTCGTTCTTCTGTAAGTTCATCAAGGACTTAGCTAGAGCCAAAAACGATCCGAGCCTCAACACCTTGGGGACCAACATCTTTGGCTCTAATAAACAGAGACACAAGACTTTCAGTCCCAGACAGAGAAACCCTAAGGCCTCTTTCACACGGGCGTCATGTATTTGGTCCGGATGCGTTAAGGGAAAATCGTGCGATTTAGCTTGCGATTGGTGTTTATTTTGTATGCGATTGCGTCGCATTCGTGCGTTTTTCCCGCGCGTGAAAAAAAACTGATGCCTACACTACATTCACCTGTGACAGCAAACTAATATATAAACCCCCATCCGCAGCTCCATTTTTTGGAGGGTTGTTTGTCGTGTGCTTGGTGTGTGTGTATTTGATCGTAGATTTTCCTTGACAGGATGTCCACTTTCTCCATTTCATCCACTGACCATGTCTTCCTGCACTGGCTACTCTTCCGCTGTTTTGGAGATCAGCCAGAAATGATAGAGGATGAACCGCGGCGGAAGCGTATGTGGGTTCATCCTATCGTTTCGCAGCGGGCCAGCAAAGGTGTATTTGTAGGATTGTACTCTGAGCTCCGGGCGCACCCTCAGAAGTTTTTCGGTTATTGCCGCATGTCGGTGTCAACATTTGATCTGCTGTTGGGGGAGTTGAGGCCTTCCTTAACTTTCCAGGACACCAATATGCGGAGGAGTGTGTCCCCAGAGGAACGTCTTATTATTACATTGAGGTTATTCAAAAAATTTTAAATATAATACTTATAGGACCCACTGTTTTCAATTACATGGTAGTTTAGTCAAAGGCCTATGTATGTTTAATTGTTATTTTTTACAGCATAAGTATGGGAAAACGTTAGACATGTATTTAAAAAGTTTTATTTGTATTCCTAAAGTTTGGGTGCTTAAAATATTCACACCAGAATCCTGTTCCACAGGGATTAAGTATTCAAATGAAGCTTGTAATGATGAGGACACTTCCACCTCTGTGTATATGTGAATTATCTCAAACTATTTTCAACTAAATGTTCGGCCTTTTATCTGATTTTAAAACAATCTAAATTATGGCTTTCAAATGTACCATTATGTGCTAGGTTCATGTATACTTTACAGACACATGGTCATTAAATAAGGTCAAGTAATGTACTGGATTTGTAAATCAATGCTATACAGAGTATTAATTATGTTTATTTTGCCTTTTCAGATATCTGGCGACTGGAACTTCTTTTTCGGCTTTACATTTTGATTTCCGCATGGGGACATCCACAATTGCTGGCGTGGTACGGGCTACATGTTCCGCCAGTTGGTCGACACTGAAGGCTTCAGTGCTGCCGCATCCCACCAGGCCGCAGTGGCTAGATATAGCCCAGGGCTTCCTGGAGAGGGCGCAATTCCCAAATTTTATAGGTGCCCTTGACGGGAAGCACATACGGGTTAAGAAGCACGCAAACTTAGGGTCCCAATACTATAATTATAAGCAGTTTTTCTCTGTAGTTTTGTTGGCCTTGGCTGACACAAACTACAGGTTTATAATTGTAGATATTGGGTCCTATGGAAGTTCTGCAGATGCTCGCATCTTCAGGGCTTCCAGAATGGGTCGGTGGCTTCAGTCCGACCAACTGGACGTACCACAGCCAGCCAACCTTCCTGGCTCTACTGGGCCACCAGCGCCTTATGTAGTTGTAGGGGATGAGGGATTTGCCCTTTCAAGCCACCTGATGCGTCCCTTTCCTCTACGAGGTTTGGATGGCAAGAGGCGAAATTTAAATTATCGTTTAAGTAGAGCCAGAAGGTATGTGGAGTGGGCCTTCAGGATTTTCTCAAATAAATGGTGGGTTTTTTAGTCGGCCATCCAGCTTGCGCCACAAAATGTCAATGTGGTCATCAAGGCGGGTGTAGTGCTGCACAACTATATACGCATCTATGAGGCCACACCTGATGAAGACGCACAAGTTTACAGTCCATCAGGAGGAGAGGCGTTACTACTTGGACGATCTGGATATGCTGGACTGAGAGTGAGGGATTTATTCTCCGATTATTTTATGTCCCCTATCGGATCATTACCTTTTCACCAGTAGTCCGATCCTAATGGATGTTTGTTTTTTGCATTTTTTGTATGAACCGGGATGGTTATTCTTTAGTTAGTATCTTCAATTTTTAGTTAGGGACTCGCAAGATAATGAGGACCCTTGACGTGGGTTGCGAGGTCATCCACATGGTATATGAAATATGTACTAATACCTCATTTATCTATTAGCTACACATTGTTTCACAACTTTTGACAGTGCTAAATGGGGCTAAATTATTGCATTATCGGAAAATTATTATGTATAATACTGAGTTAAATAAATGTGTGATATTGATTATATGGTGTTCTAGGAGTATAGATTTGTTGGTTTAACATGTTCTGTATATATGTGTAATAAAACATACTTAGTCATAATACGTAGGACCTACATTTTGAAGTAAAAACCCCTAAAAAAGAAAGTAGAGAACGTCAGTGTTTGTGTGCAAAATTAACAATTCATATGTCTCATATGTGGTTACTAATGTTTATTAAAATTTTATATCTAAATATTGTATTGTGTATGTGCAAAAAAATCAAATCTGCAACATTAGAAACTTAAAAAACAAAATGTGTTTTATTGCACACAATTTCAAAATATATACTCTGTTATATTTAAATTAAATTATTTAAATAAAAATATAGCTATAAATTTACATACTGCCTTGATGGCGAGGAATGTCCCTAATAAGGAGGGGCTGAGTATTGGGAGGGGCCAGCTTGATTTGTTGCTTGCCCCTCATAAGGAGTCCCTGAATATTGGCCCTGTGAAGAGGTTCCAGAATATTGGCCCTGTGAAGGTGGGCCAGAATATTGGGCCTGCGAAGGAGCCCTAGAATATTGGGCCTTGGAAGGGGGCCTGAGGCATTGTGGTGGGCCATAATGATCCCTTGAGGGGGGGGGGGCGGCATTTGTTGTTGGCCCAGTAATGGCTGTGAATCTGTGGGGTTGTGGGGGACAAACAGTTGTCCATGGCGGCGCAGATTTTCTAGTGTATCATGCATTAGAGAGGGATCGTTTGGGGGAGTTGCTAGCTCCAGAACGATCTCGAGAGAAGTTCTCGTTCTTAATAATCCTTCTGGAGGTAGCTGCAGCATATAATGGGCCAGACTACGGGCAAACATATCATGATGATCCTCCTGCCGGGCTCTAGATAAATAATCCAGAACTTGTACATTAATGTTGGACTCGGCAGGAGGATTTGCCCGTCGTCTGGACCTGCTGGGTAGAGCCAGGGGGGGGGGGACTCAGCTCCCGTTGCTGCAGGAGGCTTGGAAGGTGCTGGTCTGGGTCCAGGAAGAGTCTCCCGCTGGGCCGCTGTCGTCTCCTCCTCACAAGCGCTCGACAGTTGTGGAGCCGAATCATCACCTTCCTCCTCTAGGTTGTCCTCCGTTCTACAAAATTAATAAAATACATATACATGACGATTAAAAATAATCCTTGCACATATTCTTTTCATGAGCTACACAAACTACATTTGTCACCGAGTACTAACTGGCCCAACAAATATAAGACCTGTGGTAATTGTGGAAGTATAGATGTAGCAGGGATAACCCACACACTCTGAAATAGAATGTCTATACTTGTCTTATCTTTACCCAAAACGACTTGAAAAACTAACGCATTCCGCTTTTTTACGCATTTAGTAGACATCTTATGTCCCATAGAGCATGTGGGTTAACCCAGCTACATCAGTCACCTAAGTATCCAGACCATCAATCTTACTCCACTTGTCATTTAAATGCTACTTTTGGTTAAGAAAGGAGCAATGTGAATGGTTGCTATTGCCAACTATGACATTTCACATTGATCAATTCCAACCATTCACAGTACATAAAAATTCGACATACAGTGCGTATAGCTTCACATGTTGTGGACAGTGTGTAAAATGGACTTACTGACGCAGCTCCATGACGGCGCGCAGGAACATCAGCTGCTCCCGGAAGAGGTAGGGTCTTTTCTTGGGGGGACCAGCCCCGCTCAGCCCCTGATCTTTCATTTCTTTGTGGAACTTGTCACGGCAGCTCCGCCAACGATTCTTGACCTCTTCAACTGGTAATACAAAGACAAGAAAGGAACAGGTATCAATTTCTAAAGTGATAGGTACACTAACGTATAACAAGGCCTATATACTAGGTACACTAACGTATAACAAGGCCTATATACTAGGTACACTAACGTATAACAAGCCCTATATACTAGGTACACTAACGTATAACAAGGCCTATATACTAGGTACACTAACGTATAACAAGCCCTATATACTAGGTACACTAACGTATAACAAGCCCTATATACTAGGTACACTAACGTATAACAAGGCCTATATACTAGGTAGACTAACGTATAACAAGCCCTATATACTAGGTACACTAACGTATAATAAGGCCTATATACTAGGTACACTAACGTATAACAAGCCCTATATACTAGGTAGACTAACGTAAAACAAGGCCTATATACTAGGTAGACTAACGTATAACAAGGCCTATATACTAGGTACACTAACGTATAACAAGGCCTATATACTAGGTAGACTAACGTATAACAAGGCCTATATACTAGGTAGACTAACGTATAACAAGCCCTATATACTAGGTACACTAACGTATAACAAGCCCTATATACTAGGTACACTAACGTATAACAAGCCCTATATACTAGGTACACTAACGTATAACAAGGCCTATATACTAGGTACACTAACGTATAACAAGGCCTATATACTAGGTAGACTAACGTATAACAAGCCCTATATACTAGGTACACTAACGTATAATAAGGCCTATATACTAGGTACACTAACGTATAATAAGGCCTATATACTAGGTACACTAACGTATAATAAGGCCTATATACTAGGGAGGACAGCATGGATCAAACATTGTTTACTTAAATTCTTTCGGCTTTGGCCTTTGGTTGTTTCCCATATGGGTCCAAACAGATCCTGGATAACCTCCACCCAGGCAGCGTCCTTCTTATATCTGTCCTGGTACTCAGCACAACGAAGATCCCAGAGGCAGGGCCTGTCCTGCACCAGGAGAATCAGTTTTTCCACGTCCATGGCGCGTGGAGTTTTCGGCATTGTGTCTAATTTTGGCTCCGCAAGGGCTTGGAAATGCTGCAGCCGACCTCTCCCTCATGTGCTGCCACAAACCAGACAGACACTGAGAAAAGCCCACTTCCTGTATTATATCCCATGAGTGTTGCTAAGTTACTTGCGTGAAAAACGCAACGCAGTGTATCTGGATGCTTGCGTTTTTCACGCAGCCCCGTTCACTTCTATGGGACCTGCGTTGCGTGAAAATTGCACAATATAGAACATGCTGCGATTTACACGCAACGCACAAGTGATCCGTGAAAATCACTGCTCATGCGCACAGCCCCATAGAAATGAATGGGTCCGGATTCAGTGCGGGCGCTATCCGTTCAACTCACGCATCGCATCCGCGCGGAATACTTGCCCGTGTGAAAGAGGCCTAATGGTTTAATTTCCATAAAAAAGACAGGGGTTGTGCCCACTATTAACGCAGCCGCTTTAATTGGAAACGAAAGCCCTAAGGAACCCGATGGTCATTGCCCTATCCATGAGGGGCCCATGTAATTCTGATTTTCTTCCTTATTTTAGAAATGTGGGAAGTGACCCTTGGCTCCTGAAAACCCCATAGCTCCTGGCATCTTACTGAGTTTTATCAGCATGAAATTCTATGAATCTAATTTTTCAATCATTTAGGGTCACACACATTAATCGCCCGCCTTGGTTTATATTTCCAATAAAAAAAATTCCCTGACAGATCCTGTACAACAAAATAAGCTTCTTAACGACCTGCATTATGGGCCATGAACGTGTAACCCGAAAACTTAACGCTGGGAAAAAAAAGCGGACAAAGTCTCGTGTGCAGGTTTTTCCACTGAATTCCCAGAAATTTGGACCGTATAATGTAGTCGCATAAATGTAATTGGGAATGTGTAAAACCTGTTTTTTTGCATGCATTTAAAGTCGTAAAAGATGTACTCGTCAGTCATTTGTTTGGGTCTCTAAGGCTGCATATAACGGACATGTTCGGCAAATTTGTCAACCAGCCCGCCGCATGCGCTGCAATTCAGTCCCTTACACTTGTGAACGTCACTACAGTTTTTTCCTTATAAAACGCGTTATTACTAAGAGCCAAATGTAATGCGTAATGTGTGTTTACAAAGCACTGGCCTGACCAACAAAACGCCCTGCATATCGGACAGCGTACATTATCATTCTGCTCAACACAATCTGTCCGAGGACATGCTTGGCAAAACTGCAGGCGGCCGTGGTTGTATTTATGGCTGTACCAACCCAAAAACAAAACCAATAACCCCAAAGAAAAGTCGGAGACACACATATAAAATATATGTAATTTATTAAGACATGATCAAATAACAAACACTATATGAGACATAAGGCAGAAGTGTACAGGAGGGGGGGAGACCTCATATAAGGAGGTCAGATACAACCTCTCTCCCAAACACCCAGCTGGCAGGGAAAAGAGGTCACAGCCCTGGGTATACATCAGCATGAACATTGGGAGAACTGTAGGTTCACTCAAAATAACCTGTACTGGTATGTACGCTGCATGCACCGAAAGAAAAATGATAAAAATAGAAAAAATGAAAAAAATGTACAAATAGCACAAGGCAAACTAGCCCACCCGAAGACCTGGGATGGCCGCATAAAGTAGGCACATAGCCATTGACCTGTAGAATACAGACAAAGTGTGGTAATAGAAATATAACAACTAACTGAGCAAAACAACAAAACATGTATTACCCATGATATGCTGGACCCAGAGCGTGTGACCAAAAGCTGCACCTCGACGTACGTTTCACCTGGAGAGGCTTCGTCAGGAGGTAAAGTAACAAACTGAATTCGTCCATAAATGGTGTGGTCCACAGCCGGCAGCTGATTAGCGCATCCAGAGCAACACCTATCGCAAAAATACTTGGCCCCAATAAACGCTTTCACATTTTTAATTCCATAATAATGCTTTTCATGATGCAATGTGGTAGGCAATTAAGAGTGCCGTATTTGTGTGAGGGGAGGCGGGGCGTTCACTATTTAAACCTGGCCCTCCTCCCCCCACTTGTCGGTTCGAACTATTTCGAATCGGCTTGTGGGTTGGTGCCAGAGAAGGGCGTGCGTCACTGGAGGATCGGGGGATCGGCTGCGTCGGGCTCGTCGCTACGGTGATTAGGTAGGCAGGGTGACTTGCACACCCGTCTCGCTATGTATAACATGTGGGGCTGCCGAGCGTGCCGCCGGTCCCCAGCTGCGCTGGAGACTGCCCGCACTCCCGATCGCTTCCGGCACCCCGAGACAGGCACCCCGATCCGCTCCAGGCCCTGCGCTAAGCACCCCCGCTCCCACATGCAGCGTCCCCCAGGCGGGCACCCCTCACCTGTGGCTCAGCAGCGACGGGTCCCGACGTCCGCTCGCATACCCTGAGCATCGGTCACGCCGGCCGTCGGCTCCACGACGCAGCGTTATATATCACTCACTCCCGTATCAGAACGTTCCGCCGTAGAGGAAAACGCCGTCCGCTCACACAGGGATCTATTCATTAGCTGCAATCAGTAAGCGGAGGTCCAGCTGCAGGATCAGGGGGCGGAAGCCGAAACCTATAGGCGATTAATACGCCGCGGCTTTCCCTGTACAAATAGTCGATAGCGGTGGGCACGGGATGCAATGTTCCACATGGCGGAGCGCAAATCCCTCGCAGCCGCTCCTGATGCACGTTCTCCTGGTAATTACAATTAGCGAGGCAGTGAAGGTGGACATGCTTATGTGACTTTCAGTCATGTCTAGGAATCCGCTGCAGAATAAACTCGTCTTCTTTACTGCGCCAAACTCAGGCAAGACGAGATAAGCAGATACTCAGACATGTGCACTGTATAACAAGTTAGGATTTCAATGGTTAATTCTAACCTAGAAGGGAATCACTGGCTTGCTGCGCTCCAGCAGGTCCTGACTGATAGAGGGCGACACCTACAGGCCCATACTGGTACTGCAGTCCTGGTGCAGGGCTCCTCTGCTCAGGCACAGTGGCTAGGTACTAAGGCAGGAGTATAAAAAAACAAAAAACAAAAAAAAAAAAAAACATTTTTAAATAAAATTTGGAATATGTTCAAGGATCAAATATAAAGAGGGCTTCAAGGAGGGGGGCTGGCCACGTCACTTTGCGCACGCAGCCGGGCCGCCCATAAGCCCATACGGTCAGTCAGGGGGTTGGTTCGGGCGCAGTCACAATAATCCGGTGGTTAGCTAGGGAGCGGTGGCATGAGTGAAGTGTCGCCCAGCTGGCGTGCGCTCACTCACACGTCTGTCCTTGGTTATTCAGGTTCACAGGTGGTGGGCTAACTTACGATACTGTGGGGTTCGTGGCTGTCATGGCCGCCAGGTGAGTCAGGGGTGGTGCATGCGGGGGCCAACACCCTCTTTTCTCCTGCATAGGCTTGGGGGACGGGGGATGGTGGACTATTATGTCCAGGCCTCTGGCGCATCTCTTACAGGGTGGCGACTACAGTCGTGGCCTTTGGTGGGGGTAAAAAAAAAAAAAAAAAAAAAAAATTATTTATATATATATATATAATGGTATAGATAGGAATGTTGCTTTGCCAGGTCTGTCACGACTACAGACCCGCTCTAAAGCCCTGCCACGACTGCAGGCAACAGTCTGTCACGACTACAGACCCGTTATAAAGCCCTGCCACGACTGCAGGCATCAGTCTGTCACGACTACAGACCCGTTATAAAGCCCTGCCACGACTGCAGGCATCAGTCTGTCACGACTACAGACTCGTTATAAAGTCCTGCCACGACTGCAGGCATCAGTCTGTCACGACTACAGACCCGCTCTAAAGCCCTGCCACGACTGCAGGCACAAATCCGTTACGACTACAGACTCATTATTAAGACAGGCCACGACTGCAGGCATTAGTCTCATGTCAACAGACTCATGAGGTAATACTACCACGTCTACAGGCGATGGTCCGTTACCGCTACTCTCGATGTAGGCTCCCCTCACGACTACAGGGGGTAGTCGGTCACATCCACAGACTCGGTCGCACTCCCGTTAACTACAGGCACTGGGTGGGCATCTACGGGTAGTTGCGTCACGACTACGCACGTGGGTCAGCCACGGCCTGGGAGGTCAGCCTTCACGGTCACAGGTAGGTCCAGTTAGGCTTCAGTCTCCCAGCGGGTTCCAGTCACAATAACCAGCCCCTAGGTGAGGGGGGGCACTCCCGCACCGGCGCACAATGCCAGGGAGCTGTGCGGCTCCTCACGCGGCACACGGTTCAAACCAGCGGGGGCCGGGGCCCACGGTAAAGGAAGGGCTCCCTCTGATCCGGTGCACATTGCCAGGGAGTGGCGCTGCTCCCCACGCGGTACGAGTGTCCAGCCGGCGGTGGGTTGGCCCTCCCGCACTGGTGCATTCTGCCAGGGAGCAGCGTGAGCTCCCCACTTGGCTGGGGGGTAAGGCTCCTCATCTTCAATAAAGTCTGGCACGGGCCGCCGTGCTGTTAGGTAGGCAGGGATCAGGGGAAGGAGTACTAGGCTCGGTCAGGGGGAGCAGATCATAGGCGGTGGCTGGCTTCCTGCTGCCGGCCGTACATTAGGTTCCAAGGGGGTTATTTAGGCACAAGATGTTAGTTAGTCCGTGCAGGTGATCTGCGTTATACCATGCTCTTCATGCTCGTACTCAGAGCTGTGCCCATACGGGAGCTGCTTAAGTGGTTGATAGTCAAAAAATAAATAAATAAATAAAAAATAAAAAAAATACATTTTTGAGTCTCTCACGCATGGCTTCTCAGTTTTAGGTTACACATATGACTCCGCCATTAGAGTCTCTCACGCATGGCTTCTCCGTGTGAGTTTTACACATACGACTCCGCCATTAGTCTCTCACGCCTGGCTTCTCCGTTTTAGGTTGGCACATATGACTCCGCCATTAGAGTCTCTCACGCATGGCTTCTCCGTTTTAGGTTTACACATATGACTCCGCCATTAGAGTCTCTCACGCATGACTTCTCCGTTTTAGGTTACACATATGACTCCGCCATTAGAGTCTCTCACGCATGGCTTCTCCGTTTTAGGTTTACACATATGACTCCGCCATTAGAGTCTCTCACGCATGGCTTCTCCGTTTTAGGTTACACATATGACTCCGCCATTAGAGTCCCTCACGCAGAGCTTCTCCGTTTTAGTTTTACACATATGACTCCGCCATTAGAGTCTCTCACGCATGGCTTCTCCGTTTTAGGTTACACATATGACTCCGCCATTAGTCTCTCACGCATGGCTTCTCCGTTTAGGTTCACACATATGACTCCGCCATTAGAGTCTCTCACGCATGGCTTCTCCGTTTTAGGTTTACACATATGACTCCGCCATTAGAGTCTCTCACGCCTGGCTTCTCCGTTTTAGGTTGGCACATATGACTCCGCCATTAGAATCTCTCACGCATGGCTACTCCGTTTTAGGTTTACACATATGACTCCGCCATTAGAGTCTCTCACGCATGGCTTCTCCGTTTTAGGTTACACATATGACTCCGCCATTAGAGTCTCGCACGCATGGCTTCTCCGTTTTAGGTTACACATATGACTCCGCCATTAGAGTCTCGCACGCATGGCTTCTCCGTTTTAGGTTACACATATGACTCCGCCATTAGAGTCCCTCACGCAGAGCTTCTCCGTTTTGGTTTTACACATATGACTCCGCCATTAGTCTCTCACGCATGGCTCCATTAGTCTCTCGCGCATGGCTTCTCCGCTTTAGGTTTACACACAGGACTCCGCCATTAGAGTCTCTCACGCATGGAGGTAAAAAATAAATAAAATAATAATAATAATTCCTCACCAGGCCCAGCTGCGCTGGGACTAGTCTCCCATCTCACCATAGCTAAGAGACTGATGGCCAATTCCTTGGCCAGTAATACTCTGAGGGCTTACAAGACAGCTTGGCACCTGTTTCAGAGATATGAGAACACCTACCCGGCTGCTGGCCGGGGACCTATCACTCACCTATTGGGCTTTGTCAGGGTTTTTGCCACTCTCAATTAAACCTGTCCTATAGCATTGTTAACTATACATGGCAGGTATTCAGCACCATTGGTGCAGGCTACATCCGGACCTACCGTCACTCTTCTCCGCCCACCCGATCAAATCGGCGTTGAAGGGTTTGCGCAAGATGTCTGTTGTGAAACGACATGGGCGTCAGCCATTTACCGGTAGCTTGTTCAGGCCGTGACAGGCAAACTGCAGGGGCAAACCGTTCGGGCCGCAGGTTAGCGCTCTGGTAGAAACAGCCTTGTACCTGGCTTTCCATGGATTCCTCAGGTCAGGCGAGCTCATGGGCACCAATACGCTGGCTGGGTGCTTGCGGAAAGGTCAGCTCATCCGGCGCGGGTCCATCTATGTCCTCACCTTGGCCTCGTCCAAGACGTCACGGCCGGGGCAATCAGTGGCGGTCAGATACTTTCCCACGGACAGCAGATGGTGTCCGGGCAGGCCTTGAAGGCTTGGCTGCGTAGTATTTAGTCCAAGCGGCATGTTCTCCCGTACTCGAACTAGGCAATGCCCGGCTAACCACCGCGGCCTTTCTTATGTACATTCAGGTTAGTTGACAGGTTCAGGGGTCGGTCCTCGCTGGATCACAGGACATTCCTTCCGCATGGGCACGGCAGCAGCGGCGTCCATGCATAAGGTGCCAGTACATGTCATCAAACATTTGGGTCGTCGCAGTTCCACGTGTTCCATGCGTAATATCCCGGATCCTTATACGAAATATCATTGGCTTTCGAGTTTTGGTCTGTAGTTTCTGTTATCTAGTTTTCAAACTCCTATGCATGGTTCTTTTGGCCCCTTTAGGCTACCCTTCGATAAGCAGTTCCGGCATAACTCTGCTGCTTCTAGGTTGGGGGGGTGGAGTATAGGCTTAGGTAGGGTACCCTCTCAGCATGAGCCGATCCGAGCACAAGTGGTAGGCAATTAAGAGTGCCGTATTTGTGTGAGGGGAGGCGGGGTGTTCACTATTTAAACCTGGTCCTCCTCCCCCCACTTGTCGGTTCGAACGATTTCAACCCACCCAGGAGCCCTCCCTTCTTTCAGGTCTCATCATTGGGGTAGCCCCCTTTAGGCTACCCTTCGATAAGCAGTTCCGGCATAACTCTGCTGCTTCTAGGTTGGGGGGGTGGAGTATAGGCTTAGGTAGGGTACCCTCTCAGCATGAGCCGATCCGAGCACAAATATAGACAATCTTTTCTCTAGCAGGAGGGTCTGTATGATGATAACACCACTGACCTCTATTGTGGTACAAAATTTTGAAAAATATTTAAACACTCCAATTAATCACTGCAATATCACTAAAAGACACCAAATGCCTTTCGGGTATGTGTAAATCTCGATGCAGTTGTCGAGTTTTCTCTAACAACAGCTACACCCTCGAAAATAGCGTTCACACTAGCGGCCAGGCAAACATTATTATCGTAATTGTTAAAGTCATACAAATGTTGACTATACACAACTGCACCCAAGCGCCTTGTGGAACCTCCACGACGGTTCCTGACAACAATAACAACTAGTTTAAGTGAATTACCCGCTATGCACTCCGCGTTACTCTGTAAAGCTTTAGCGATGTTGTTCAAAAACATTTCGGCGCTAAATCCCTCTCTAGAATGTCTCGTTGAAAAAAACAAGTCAAACTTATCGCCACCGTCTAAGCGCAGCTGAATGAAATTGCTCGACTCCGCGTCCCATAAAATTCTATCTATAATGTCTGCGTTAACGGTCATTTCGTCAGTTTGTGAGTCGCGGGGTTGAAAACGATTTCTTTGCCCAGTTGGTGGACGGTTAGTTTGTGAACTGTTTGAGTGAATGTGCTCTGCTTGCGATGCCTGCGGATAGCTTGGAGTTTGTTCAGTGCCCGCGCAGGCAGGCGTATCAGTCTTGTTACATCGGCGCCACCTTTTCCTGGATTTTTTAGAGCGTCTAGCTGGGAAGTACATCTTTATAGCCGGTTGTAACTCTCTAGCTCTCGCGCTTACAGATGTTTTTGTGTTTTTAAAAGGATATCCACCGCCAATCATCCCTAGTCAATTCCTGTCTATCATCTCTTTTTCAATTGCATCGAGAAGGGTAATCAGTCTGGTATGTTTGTCATGTGTTGAGTGTATTTGCCGCGCACTAATTTTGCTGGGGCTGTTAAACGCTAAAAACATAGTCTTTCACACAACATTTTAAATAGTTCGCTACACGTAACATTGAGTTCTCTAGCACGGAACTACAAAATAATACATTGTACGTGTTGATATTGCGCATTGTGAGCCTGACACGGGCCTGCCTGTTGTATGTCAGTGTGTGTCTGACACGGGCCTGCCTGTTGTATGTCAGTGTGTGCCTGACACGGGCCTGCCTGTTGTATGTCAGTGTGTGCCTGACACGGGCCTGCCTGTTGTATGTCAGTGTGTGCCTGACACGGGCCTGCCTGTTGTATGTCAGTGTGTGTCTGACACGGGCCTGCCTGTTGTATGTCAGTGTGGGTCTGACACGGGCCTGCCTGTTGTATGTCAGTGTGTGTCTGACACGGGCCTGCCTGTTGTATGTCAGTGTGTGTCTGACACGGGCCTGCCTGTTGTGTGTCAGTGTGTGCCTGACACGGGCCTGCCTGTTGTATGTCAGTGTGTGCCTGACACGGGCCTGCCTGTTGTATGTCAGTGTGGGTCTGACACGGGCCTGCCTGTTGTATGTCAGTGTGTGCCTGACACGGGCCTGCCTGTTGTATGTCAGTGTGTGCCTGACACGGGCCTGCCTGTTGTATGTCAGTGTGTGCCTGACACGGGCCTGCCTGTTGTATGTCAGTGTGTGTCTGGCGTCTCAAATGTAATACTTCTTTTAAAAGGCTGAGTATCTGATGTATCGGGTACGGATGTCGCACAAATCTGTAATATCATTTATCAGGCTCGTTGACTCACCACCATGTGGAGACCTCTTGTGTTTCCATGAGAATTTCAGAAATCGGTGATAACGGTTCTGGGCGCTGGGTGTTTGATCGCTGTTTCTCTTTACTGGACCAAGTTTTGAAGCTTTCTTTTCTTTTGGCTAAAATTTAAAAACAAACATTAGGATCGACGTAATAAGTATTTTAAACAGACTCATTACATTAAAATAGTGCGATGCTTTATTGCAACTCACGCGCATTAGGACATTCGATAATCACTAGACTCATTACATTAAAATGACGCCAAATCTATATGACAGCTCTCACCTTTGTTGCTTTCACGGAAGCACGGGCCCAGTCCGGACTGTGTACAAACATAACCCAAAGAAATAACTTGAGGTCCAGCTTCCCATAGAAACTTTCAGCTTTATTAATAACAATAATAAATTGTTATCCAAACACGAATCTCATACAAGATCCATGATGTCTACACGTTTCTGATTCCACAATCTCGGTCCTCACTCATGACATACAGAAAAGTGAATGTTCACCTCTCGATAAACATGTGGTGCACCAGGTAATCAAGACTTCGGCATCACATGGGAGGAGAACTGATCAGACACCAAAAACCAACACCCAATGCATCAAAAAGAAAAGAAAACATGTCTATAGTAATAAAAAACTATAAAAATAGTTCTTTTAACGATATTGTAAAATCAGATCGTGTTTTCTGTTCAGACCTGTGGGAAAGCAACTTCCCAATTCAAACATCCAATATGCCTCCCGGCTGACGAGTTTTCATTTGTGATCTCCTCCTCTAATGGGAAGAGTAACCCTTTCCACTCCCTGAACAGAAAATGCTCTTGTATCTCCTTTGTGCACAGTGGCAAAGTGAAAGCTAGCTGCAGATAGATTTCATAATGTGGTATATCCTGCTTTTTATTAGTTTTTTACCACCTATCAGAAAAAGTGGGCATGCCCTGATCATTAATAAACAACCATCATATGATTAAAAAGGTATAATTTTTTTAATACCTATAAAATGGAGGGACGAGGAACCACCTTTCTTGAAAATGTGGTATGAGAAAATGGATGATATATGTCATATGGAAGAGTTAGTGGGTTGGACATACAACGCTAGGGGAAGGTATTTACAGGTATGGGAGCCGTGGATAGCGCATGTCAAAAATGCTGACACGCCTGAGAGTAGAAGTTAACTTTGCAGATCGGGGGTAGGACTCTACATTCTGGTTATTGCCCATGAGACCAGTTACGCTTGTTCCTCAAGAGGGATCATTTACCTATTCAGCCATAGCTTATCCCATGTCAGTTGAGTAAGTGACATATAAAAGAGAGACGGAAGGCATTTATGTTTTTAGTTTATTGTTTATTTTCACATTTAATCGATGACAAACAGACCTTCTTTTTGGAGAAACTCCATTCTGACCTAGCTGTGATGTCGGGCTGGTGCCCTGGAAGCCTAATCTGTGTATAACATTGTCATTGTGTGAACATCAGTTTCATGTTTTAATCTGACAAACCCTATGCAAGGGTCTGACTTGGCATTATCTTGCTTTGTGAATCTTTTTTATACCAATAAAAACTGATTTGACAAAAAAAGGTATAATTTTATTTTAAATATAGAAAAACGAAAAGGGACACTTAAATGGGGTGACACGGTATATCTCTCTCATGTATAAAAAATATATATCACATATCAAGATTGGAGGAAAACAACTGGAGCAGAGAAGACATCTATATTGGATAGAAGTAAACAGAATAAACGTATAGTATTGCAAAGTGCTGTACCATAATCCACAAAGTACTTATCTACCAAGGAGAGCCCATCCTCCATAGCATGACTACACAAAGTGCAAGTGCAAGTCCGGCTTTTACGATGCCAAAGATTCTGTATCTTACATCGTATTGCTAAAGGAATGTCTTTTTGAAAATGTATTAAAAATAGTTACAAGCGATTTTAGAAAAAATGACAAAGTGCTTGAAACAATCGATTTTCGTATCAGCGCCAGCCGAAGTAACTCAATTGGGTGAGCGTTAGACTGAAAAGCTAATTAAAGACAACTGTATATAATTAAACATAATTTCCTAATGGCCAAAATGATTTCTGTACTCTTAACGTCTTAGGACATGTTCGAACATTCTCTGACGTGCTCTGCTAAATCACAAACTGGTTGCCGTATTTCACAAAATGGATGCTGTGGGCAAAACTAAGGGCGTGTTTTGGTTTCAGAAAGGGCATGTCAGAAGGGGATGACGCTTGACAGAATAAGGGGGTCGTTAAATGGGCAGTATTAATTTAGGCATGGTTTGGGATGGGCGATGGGCGGTGCTTTGGGTTGGATTGGGAGGGGTTGTGGGTGGAGTAGGTGGGGCTATGAGTGGGAAAATGGGCGTGTCGACCTGTCACTTTCAGTTTGACGAAACATCCCGAGGCTATACTACTCACGGGAACTCCTAAAACAGTTACTGGATCAACCATTTGTTCTCTTCCATCTCCTGCAATCAATGCGGTAGCTGTACATGTGTTCTCATTACATCCTACAAGAAAAATGGAATAGGACAGTACCACTTACTTGAAAAAATAATTCATTATATGGCGGCGGTGCTCGTGGCGTCAGGTCCCGGCCTCAGGGACCCCTCAAACGTAGAAAAAGCTTTAGAAATGTCACGGCACTCCAAAAAATACAGCAACGTTTCGACACACAGGTCTTTCTTAAGCTACATGTGGTTTACAAGTCAACATCAATACATATATAGGCATATAATGTAATCCAAATTGGTTGAGAGGTTGTACCACAGAAAGGTCAAACCCTCCCCCTGTATAATCACCCAATCGTGTTCTGAAGTGACATCATTTAATAATATATCAGCATAACAATTTCAACTGTGTACTTCAATTAAAATAGAACCTACCATGTGTCAGAGCAGAGCACCCATTCGGCATTAAGCGTGTACTGAGTGGCGTCTTCCGCCTGTCAATGCGCATGCGCGAGTTATGGAACGAGATTCCAGATGATCACGTGTTCGACATTGCGGTCACATGATTGGGAATCCCAGAACCATGTAGGCGCCCTTCACCACATGACCAGTCATATGATAGAGCGTCCAACTTGTATCCTGGCAACCAAAGGTCCTAAACTCCCACAGATATGTTATGAAGGGCCCTGTAAAGCCGAGGATAAGATCCAGTATGGGAGCGCAATAGGATAAATATAGTGCCACTCACCCCACGCACAATGAGATCCAGGATATGTACATATAGAAACAATGCAAATATTGGCTCATAAACCAGCAACGCAGGAACCAGTCTATAGTAGATAAATTATATACAGTGTGTTGCTACAATGGCAATGGTTGTATCCTGAGCTGGACTGTGTTCTGGGCGAAGGGTGGAAAGAACCACAAATAATTACAGATCCCCTTCCATATTGATGGAGCTCCACCAAATCCATAGATGGAGGTGTATCGAGTGTGTCTCAGAGGGATTGGGGCAACTTGAGGCTAAATGAAATCACAAGGATCAGACATTGAAGCCCCACGTCCAAAGCCATATAGTTATAGGCGTCCCACCGCACAATGCCCAATGGTTTCCACCATCGGGATGTGCTAGGGAAACGCGCATTTTATCTGTAATCGGACTGGGAATACTGGGGCCAACAAATCACCAACCTCGGTCAAGGGGAGGTGAAATATATCGGCCCCTGCCTGGTCTGGGCCCAACTCCAAATGAAGAGGACCCCTACCCTGCTTATTCCCCACTTTATCCTGTAAATGGCTTGGATAAAGGGCCAGTCAGATCCTGTGAAATGGCCCCCGTAGCATCTCACATCACACTTGATCCATATGAACTGTGCCGCTCCTCAGGGAAAGGGGATAAAAAAATTGGCAAAATATGCCTAATGTCACTACAACATAAATCTCTCAGGACACATATCCAGCACAGGCAGAAAACCTAGAATGAAATTAGTATAACAAAGTAATCCAACTGGCCGGCTCCCAGGTCGCTGATATTGAGGGCTGCATATAGTTCTCCGCTCAGGTGAAACATGGTAGCACACTCTAAAAGTGAAAAAAAGAGAAAAAGAAAATGAATATCTGGTCACGATGATAGATCGGGTACTATGGCTTAAATCACACTAAAATATCCCAGTCCCACATCCCAAGCGGCGATTAGAAAAGGGAGTCCACCTTGAACTCCCGGTTGAGATCCTTAGGTTCAATGGTGTCAAGTTCTAAACGTTTCAGTAATCGTTCCTGGTCCTCCCCTCTCTGTAGTGGGAGAATACCGTCAATGATTCTGAACCTAAACTGCGCAACATTATGTCTGCACCTATAGAAGTGCTCTGGAACAGGGAGTTCACCCTCCACGTCCCCTGACTGACTCTGCATCTTTGTGAATAGTTTCCGAAATGGAATATCTGTGTTGATTAATCCTCAACTTGCAGGCCTGTGGGGTCTCACCCACATAGATGAGGCCACACGGACACTGCAGTGTGTAGATTATGTAGTCAGAAGAACACGTATAGAAGCCCCTAATGTCATACTTTTTCCGGTGTGGAGATGAAAAAAGGTTTCACCCTTCAACAGACTGTTACAATTGCAGCAATTGAGGCTGGGATAACAGCCCTTCTTAGAGATACCTAGTTTGTCAGGCTTCCGCAAGGAAGTGTGTACAAGTTTATCCCCCAAATTTTTGGACCTCCTTTAAGACATAAGGGGAGGTGACTGAAATTCCAGAATATCAGGAAAAGACCGTGTTAGAATCTGCCAGTTACGCCTGAGTGTGCCTGCTATCTGTTTACTCATGACTGAGTGGGTGGATACAAATGGTAACCTCTTGTTGTCAGATTTTGTACTGGCTGTAGTCAACAGCTGTGGTCGTGTCTGCTGTCTAACCTGCTGTCCAGATGTCTCTTGACCAGATTCCTTGGATATTTCTCCTGGCTACAAATTTGGAACCCATCACCTGTAGTCTGTTATCCACAATCTCTAACTGGCTGTACGGAAGGGAAGCCAGCATATTCTTAGGGTGGGCACTGTCAAAACGCAGCATTTTGTTACGGTCTGTCGGTTTCACAAAAAGATCTGTCTGTAAACCCGTCTCACTCACATACACCAAAGTGTCCAAGAACTGAACCATGGAGATAACTCACAAGCTATCGCGAGTAGCAAGTCGCTGCGACCTTCTCCTCCCAGACCTGTCTGGATCAGTCACAGTCGTGACAGTACCCCCCTTTCTACGAGGGGCCTCCGGACCCTCAAGACCAGGCCACTCCGGATGGGAGCTATGAAAAGCCCGAATGAGTCTGTCCGCTTTTATCTCTGAAGCTGGAACCCACATTCTCTCTTCCGAACCATAACCTCTCCAGTGCACCAGGTACTGAAGAGAGCGGCGAACATATCGTGAGTCAACAATCTTTTCTACCTGAAACTCAAGACTGCCATCAACAACCACCGGTGGAGGCGGTAGTGGCAATGGTTCAGGAGGTTCTACATATCTCTTAAGCAGAGATCTGTGGAAGACATTATGGATCCTTAGAGTCTGAGGTAGCTCCAGACGAAAAGCCACCGGGTTAATGATCTTAATTACCCTATAAGGACCAATAAATCTCGGACCTAATTTCCACGAGGGAACCTTCAACTTGATATTTCTGGTAGACAACCACACCAAGTCATTCACCCCAAGGTCCGGACCTTCAGAGCGCCTCCTATCAACCACACGTTTGTATCTACCACCAATTCTCTTCAAACTTTCTTGCACATTCTGCCACACTGAAGAAAGTAAAGACGCAAATCGTTCCTCCTCGGGAATCCC
This sequence comes from Bufo bufo, assembly GCF_905171765.1. Lineage (NCBI taxonomy): Eukaryota > Metazoa > Chordata > Amphibia > Anura > Bufonidae > Bufo > Bufo bufo. The sequence continues at coordinate 6,580,694 of NC_053390.1, forward strand.
AGACGCCCCCCCCCCCCCCTCACTAAACGTACAAAACTGAGGATGGAAACCATACGCACCAAAAAATGGCGACTTATCGGTGGATTCTTGACGACGATTATTAATGGCAAACTCGGCTAACGGTAAATAAGATGACCATTCCTCCTGATTTTCGGAAACAAAGCATCTCAAATATGTCTCTAGGTTTTGATTGGTACGTTCAGTCTGACCGTTGGACTGTGGATGGAAAGATGAAGAAAACTAGTGTTGAGCGTGAATATTCGAATATCGAATTTTTTTCGCGAATATCGGCACTTCGCTAATTCGCGAATATTTCGAATATAGTGATATAAATTCGATATTTCGAATATTATTATTATTTTTTTTTATTTTTTTATTGTTATATTTTTTTTCTTTCCCACTTCCCTAAAGTTGTTCTTACCTGTCCTTTGGATTCCTGGCTTCCTGGCTGCTCCAGTCAGTGCCCGTTGACGCTTCTGCCGACTTCCGTGCTCATGGAGCGTCCCCATCACCATGGGAACGTCTCCATATACTAGAATGTACTGTCGGATTTGAGAATTACGTGAAAAATCGCAATTCGATTATTTCAAGTTATAATAATCGAATTTCGATTTTAACTTAGCACTGCTATATTTAATTCTAGCCTAATATGGAATATAGCAGTGCTAAGTTAAAATCGAAATTCGATTATTATAACTTGAATTAATCGAATTGCGATTTCAACTTGGACCTGGTTTACTATGGTTGGCTTGGTAGAATTAGCGAATATGACGAATGTATTCGTCATATTCCACAAAACGAAGATAACGAAGTATTCTCCATCTTCGTTTTAGCTACCTATTCATCAACTTCGCTAATTCTAGCAATCATATAGGAAAGTTTACTATAGAGACAGCTAAGTTTAATTCGCTATGCGATTATATGACTGCTTTTTTTAAAAAAAAAAATAGAATAATTATAATACCTGATAATTATTATAATTATTCTATTTATAAAAAAAAAGCAAAGTAATATAATCGCATAGCGAATTAAACTTAGCTGTCTCTATAGTAAACTTTCCTATATGATTGCTAGAATTAGCGAAGTTGATGAATAGGTAGCTAAAACGAAGATGCAGAATACTTCGTTATCTTCGTTTTGTGGAATATGACGAATACATTCGTTATATTCGTTTTGTGGAATATGACGAATACATTCGTCATATTCGCTAATTCTACCAAGCCAACCATAGTAAACCAGGTCCAAATTGAAATCGCAATTCGATTAATTCAAGTTATAATAATCGAATTTCGATTTTAACTTAGCACTGCTATATTCCATATTAGGCTAGAATTAAATATAGCAGTGCTAAGTTAAAATCGAAATTCGATTTATTATCACTTGAAATAATCGAATTGCGATTTCAATGTAATTCTCAAATCTGACAGTACATTCTAGTATATGGAGACGTTCCCATGGTGATGGGGACGCTCCATGAGCACGGAAGTCGGCAGAAGCGGCAACGGGCACTGACTGGAGCAGCCAGGAAGCCAGGAATCCAAAGGACAGGTAAGAACAACTTTAGGGAAGTGGGAAAGAAAAAAATATAACAATAAAAAAAAAAAAAATTCAAGTTATAATAATCGAATTTCGATTTTAACTTAGCACTGCTTTATTCCATATTAAGCTAGAATTAACGAATATGGAATATAGCAGTGCTAAGTTAAAATCGAAATTCGATTATTATAACTTGAATTAATCGCATTGCTATTTTAATAGGAGAGTAGCCTTTAAATTAAAATCGCAATACGCGATTATTTAAATCGCATATTAATCGCAATAACAAGAATAATGACGAATATTCGATTTCGACGAATATAAAACGAATATTCTATCGAATATTCGCGAATTTCGTCGAAATCGAATATGGCACCTGCCGCTCATCACTAAAGAAAACGACAGATGAACCCCTAAACGAGAACAAAAAGCTTTCCAAAATTTTGAAACGAATTGGGTACCACGATCCGAAACAATATCGGAAGGGACCCCGTGAAGCTTCACGATGTGGTTAACAAAAACCTGAGCCAGTGTGTTAGCATTAGGCAATGCGGCAAGAGCAATAAAGTGCACAATTTTACTGAATCTGTCAACCACTACCAGAATAACAGTTTTCCCCGCTGATACTGGTAGATCCGTAATGAAATCCATTGACAGGTGCGTCCAAGGCCTGTTGGGGATGGCTAGAGGTAAAAGACGCCCTGCCGGACGAGTATGATCTACCTTAGAACGAGCACAGGTAGACACAAAATTCAACACCTCCTGGCGCCACTTAGGCCACCAGAACCGACGAGACACTAATTCAGAGGTTGCCCTACTACCTGGGTGTCCTGCCAGTGTGGAGTTATGGTGTTCTTTTAGTATCTCCAGGCGTAAATTTTCTGGCACAAACAGTTTACCCGAGGGGCAGGAGGCCGGGGCGTCCCCCTGAGCCTCCAACACCCTCCCCTCTAAACCTGAGTCTAATGCAGAGACCACCACCCCCTTTTGCAAAATGGGCTCTGGTACCTCAACATCACCCCCTCCAGGAAAACTTTGAGACAATGCGATGGGTTATTACAAAATTAAACCTAGTAAAAAAATAACGGCCACCGAGCCTGTCTAGGGGTGAGACGTTTAGCAGACTCCAGATATAATACGTTTTTGTGATCAGTAATCACTGTGACGGGATGAACCGCCCTCTCCAAAAAATGACGCCACTCCTCAAAAGCCAACTTAATAGCCAAAAGTTCCCTGTTGCCAATATCATAGTTCCTTTCTGCAGTAGACAATTTCTTCGAAAAGAAAGCATACGGACGCCATTCACCAGGGGACGGGCCTTGGGATAGTACCGCTCCCACCCCCACCTCTGATGCGTCAACCTCTACAATAAAAGGAAGCAAGACATCTGGCTGTACGAGAATAGGGGCCGAGGTGAATCTCTCCTTCAGAGATGCAAAGGCAGTTTTGGCTGCATGTGACCATTTGGAAAAATCGGATCCCTTTCGGGTCATGTCCGTCAGTGGTTTGACCACCAAGGAATAGTTCTTTATAAACTTTCTATAAAAATTGGAAAACCCCAGGAAGCGTTGCAATGCCTTCAGGTTCTCAGGCAGATCCCAGTCTATAATCGCCCGGACTTTCTCTGGATCCATGCGGAAACCTGAATCTGATCACACATACCCCAGAAATGGCAGTTCTTTTACGGCGAACACACATTTTTCTAACTTAGCAAACAATTTGTTGGCCCTTAATATCTGCAGCACTTGTCTCACATGGATCTTATGTATATCCAGATCCGGGGAATAGACCAGGATGTCATCAAGATATATCACAACAAATCGCCCGATAAGGTGACTAAAAATATCGTTGACAAAATGTTGGAATACCGCAGGCGCATTAGTAAGACCAAATGGCATGACCAGATTTTCATAATGCCCTTCTGGAGTATTAAAAGCCGTCTTCCACTCATCCCCCTCTTTGATGCGAACCAGGTTATAGGCTCCTCTGAGATCCATTTTGGAGAACCATTTAGCACCAGCAACCTGATTAAAGAGGTCGGGAATGAGAGGAAGAGGATAGGGATCTCGGATAGTTATCCGGTTTAATTCCCGGAAATCCAGGCAAGGACGTAGGCCCCCATCTTTCTTTTTAACGAAAAAGAACCCTGCAGCCACAGATGAAGAAGAGGGTCTGATGTGTCCCTTAGCCAAACTCTCTGAAATATAATCTTTCATAGCCTTCCTCTCCGGGCCGGAAAGATTGTATAACCAGGTTTTAGGTCGTTTTGCCCCAGGTAATAGATTAATCGGGCAATCAATGGACGATGAGGTGGTAACCCCTGACAACCCTTCTCAGAGAACACATCCATAAAATCTGACAGAAAGGCAGGTAAAGATGTTACAGAGAGTGTAGAGCACCTACTACTCAAGCAGTTGTCCTTACAATGTTCACTCCACTCCACAATCTCCCCGGCCTGCCAATCCACCACTGGATTGTGAGTCACCAGCCAGGGAAGCCCCAATACCATAGGAGCCGGAAGACCGTTCAGGACATAACAAGAGATATGCTCTTTATGGAGGTCCCCTACCTGCAGATGGATATTATGGATGATCTGAGTTAACTCTCTCTGAGTAAGAGGGGAGGAGTCGATGGCAAAAACAGGAATGGTTCTGCGTATCGGTTCCGGAGTAAAACCCAGAGCCTGAGCAAACCGTGCATCCACCAAGTTGACCCCCGCCCCACTGTCCAAAAAGACGGAACAGATCTCAGTCTTATTGCCCGCCTCAACGGTAGCGGACAACAAAAACTGAGACATGCGTATGGAGGAAACGAATACGCCCAGACTGTTATCCTCCGCACAATCTGGGGACTCTAGTTTTCCGGCGGCTCCTTTGTTTGTGGTCTCTTTTGGTTCTGAGGGACAAACCTTTACAAAATGACCCCTCCCCCCACAACGAAAACAAACCTCTGACCTACGGCGGAACTTAGGAGGATTCACCCGTCTAGTGGCGCCCCCTATTTGCATTGGTTCGACTGGATCATAACAAACCGATCCCTGCCCTATAGAGGCCTCCGTAAAATTGAAAAGTCTCTCCCTGAGTCGTCTGTCGATTCTTATGGACAGAGACATAGCAGCCTCCAGAGACCCAGGGACCTCGTATACCGCCAGCGCGTCTTTTAATTTTTCAGACAACCCCTGGCAGAACTGACTCCTAAGGGCCGAGTCGTTCCATAACGTATCAGTAGCCCACCTACGGAATTCGGAACAATATAGTTCAGCAGACCGGTTCTCTTGCTGAAGTCTACGTAGCTTAGACTCAGCCAGTGAGACCCTGTCCGGGTCATCATATACGAGATCCAGGGCTTCAAAAAAAACCTCCACTGATCGTAAGGCCAGAGAGTCTGATGGTAGGGAGAAAGCCCAAGCCTGCGGATCTCCTTGCAGGAGAGAAATTACAATGCCCACCCGTTGTTCCTCACCGCCGGAGGATCTAGGGCGTAACCTGAAGAACAATTTGCAAGCTTCTCTGAAGGTTACAAATTGGTCTCTCCCTCCTGAGAACCTATCAGGTAAAGCCACTTTTGGCTCAGGAGTACCTTGGTTTCCCGTAGCAACGGTGGAACCCAAGGATTGCTGCTGCAGCACTGTTGCTTTTAATCCTGCCACTTCAAGGGATAATCCCTGTAATTGTTTTGCCAAAACCGTAACCGGATCCATAGTGGAACAGAAAAATACAAAGCAAAACAGCAAGCAAAAAAGAAAAAAAAAAGGAAATGTCACTTTTTTTTTTTTTAAAAGGCCAGATATACTGTCACGACTGCTATTCCAGCAGCATTCGTGTCGCACCAGACAGAGGGGAAGGGGGGGACCCTTATCTACGGATAGGAATAGTATGTCCACCCCTGACTAACCCTAAGCTGGCACCTGTCTGCCCTGATACCCTAGACGGGGTGCGAGCAGGATGCCTAAACCCTCAGTCACCTTAACAAACCTAGAGTGGGGAAAGGCCGATGGGAGCGCTAGTCACCATCACTTATGTCTAGGAGAAACGCAGGGGAAGACAGCAACAAACAAACTATAGCAGAGATAGACTTATCCAGTCACGAGCAGAGAAGGCGATCCCAATCACGACAGTCCACGCCGGACAAGAGCTCCACAGCAACAGCATCATACGATCTCCTTCAAAGGTCGGAATAGAACTGGAAGTAAGGACTATATCTGGCAATGACTGCAAGTGAAACTGAAACTAATATAGTAGCTGGGAGTGGCAGACAGGACTCACCTGAGAAGGATGCCTACAAACTCCCAGTCAGGACAAAAAGGTTCACAAGGCAAAACCCAGATGACATACCCTGAACCACGGAGCAAACTCACAAGCTATCATGAGTAGCAAGTCGCTGCGACCTTCTCCTCCCAAACCTGTCTGGATTAGTCACAGTCGTGACAGGTAGAGGGTGGATGGGTATATTAACGATTCCTCCACAAATGTCATGTAAATGTTGGCGTACATCAGGGCCATGTTAGACCCCATGGCGGTCCCGTGACTCTGTATGTAAAACCTGGCCTCAATTTGATCTTTTGAAGTTTATTTAAAAAATCTGTCGTGTCCCTTACATATGATTTAGCCTCTGTGGCAGAAGTCCTCAGTAATTTATCGAGGAAAATTGCCGCAGGAGCAAATACAGAATCTATTCCTTTCACAATGGGATGTCCGGGTGGATTATGCAGATCTTTGTGGATCTTCGGGAGAATGTATAGAGTGGGCGTAACCGGGTGTTTTTGTATAAAGTAAGAATGAAGCTTTGCATCAATTCTATTGACATAGGCATTGTCAACCAAAATTTAGATTTTTCTCATCACATCAAATTTTGGATCCCCATCCACCTGTCTGTATACTTGTCTATCCTGTAGCTGTTTCTCAATCTCTGCAACATATTTGACCGTGTTCATCACCACTATTGCCCCTCCCTTGTCTGCCGCTTTGATGGTCAATTCTTTACGTTGACTAAGGGAGGCCAGTGCATCTCTCCTCATTGGTCAGGTTGGAATCCACCCCATGATGTGTGTGCTGTCTCATTTTGGCGATATCCGACCTGACCAGGGACACAAATGTGTCTACTGCCTTGTTATAGACAGGAGGCTGGAAATCACTTCTGAGATACAAGCCCAAGCCCCCAAGAGTGAAGATGCTGTGTTCAGCTTCCTCAGGAACCTCTGGAGGAAATCCAACCATAGGTTTCTGACTTCAAAAAAACCCCCTCAACTTTATGCGTCTAAAAAAATGCAACAGATCAACCTCATTCTGAAACCAATCAAAATCAGATGTTGGACAGAAAGAAAGTCCCTTATTTAATACCTTTACTTCTACGTCAGATCATAGGAATAAATATTTACCACAAGTGTAGTCCCAATCATAATATCTTGCTTTGTACACCCTTCTTCCCCTGTTGCGGTGCAGGAGTTCTGATTCCTACGGGTGGTTTGGTTGACCGTGTCATCCGGGCATTCATAGGTTCTTTTTCTGTTGTAATGATGTTTACGTCCTCCCCTTCTCTTTCTCCTGGCTCTCTTGATGTTCCTATTCCTAAAAAATCGGTCTCATCCCCACGTTCTGTAGAGGAATCTGTATCTGTAAGGTCCATACGTCGTCCTCTCAATTTCTGTGTTCTGCGTTTCCTACTATCAAACTTTACTCGTTTGTAGACATTTCCCTTAGCGTAATCTTCCTGGTCTCTGAACCATACATCCTAACCACTCATTACATCCTAACCACTTATTTACCCATAAATCTATGTGTCTCATACTATAATTATATTCCATAGGTACATTTTCCAGTATACCAAGTGGATTAATTCCACTTTGTCATGCCTGAGCCATCATTTTTAAATTCTTAGAATATTCTATTTGGATATCTATACTAGTGTTTGGCTCGAATATTTGAATAGCGAATATTATTCCTGAATATCGGCACTTTGAGAATTTGCAATGTAGTGATATATATTCGTAATTTTTTATATTCTACCTATTATTATTTTTTCAACAGTAATATCCCTTCTTGCTTGCTGGCCAATGAGAAGGCTGCAATGTCTTTTTCTGAGCTTAGCAAAATCCCTAGCATCCAATAGGAAAGTTGCCTACCCCTTACTATATAAGAACCTCCCCAGCAGCCATTGTATGCAGTATTTTGCAGGTCTGAGAGAGAGAGCAGTGTTATTGCTGTGCTCTGTGCTTTCCTGTGTCATAGTTAGTTAGTTAGTTTATATATATATATATATATAATCAGTGTAGGTTCGATAGTGATATAGTGTAGCTGATTCATACATACATAGTGCTGTGATGTCACAAGTTCACAACAATACTTAGTGCACCAATCACTGTTAAAATGTGAAGTTGCATGTATTGCGCCAAAATATTTACATCATTGGTGCCGATTTCGCAATCGAGAATATATTGGAGCACTCTATCTGCATATAAAGCTATTGTAATGTTCTGCCGTGCCAACCATTTTCTCCAGTCTCTGGAAACTTCTAGCCATATGAAAAATGTAGCTATAGTGACCCACGCCTGTATTTCGAGCGCATTACACGAATATTACATTACCGATTTTTCGCGATCAAGAAAATAATCTCGAATTGGCGAATTCTTGAATATATGACGAATATTCTACCAAATATTCGCAAAATATCGTGAATTCGAATATTGACTCTTTTCACTTCTGATCAAACCTAAAGTAACATCTTGAAGATGCAAAACAGAAGATCATAAAACAACTACAGAATCATTTTTCCAAAAGCTGGTTTAGTATTTTCTGGACTTTAATTCCTTTCTTTCCCAGATAACCTATGGTTTTTAAATCTGATTGTAAGGCCTCTTTTACATAAACGTTGCGGATTAGAGCCGGATGCGTTCAGGGAAAATGGTGCGATTTGTGCACTAAAACAAGTCAGTTTTCACTGCGATTGCGTTCAGGGTTTGCGTTTTTTCCGCGATTGAAAAAAAACGCAACCATCTTTTTGAGTCACATGTTCATTATCCAGACATATAAATACACCCAGCATGCTCTTCTTTTTGGGAAAGCTCCATTTTGTGTGGATAGAAGCTGGTGTGTTGTGTGTATTGTTCCTTAGCAGGATGTCTGCTTTCTCCTTATCGTATACTGACCATGTGCTTTTGCACTGGCTGGTATCCCGTTGCTTTGGGGAGCGGAGAGAAAGTGTTGAGGAGGAACCGCAGAGGAAGAGAATGTGGGTTCATCCGATTATGGCACAGAGGGCTAGTAAAGGTCAGTTTGCCAGCCTGTATTCCGACCTTCGTGCGCACTCTGCCAAATTTTTTGTTTACTGCCGAATGTCCATTTCCACCTTTGATCGGCTTTTGGCGGAGTTGAGGCCTGGGTTGACCTTCATGGACACAAACATGCGGCGTTGTGTTTCTTCAGAGGAACGGCTCATAATAACTCTCCGGTAGTTAAAATAGTAGTAGTTAAAATAGTGCGTAGTTATAAAGACATAAAAGTAAATTATTGTGGATTTATAGATGATGTTTTCACTACGTGCCTCAGCCCCGGCAAAAACTAGTGCATGCACCACTTTTTGGGGGCGTGCACAGATCACATACCCCTTCAAGTTGAACGGGTCTGGATCTGTCTGCGGCATGCGCACGGATGCTGCCATGCATTTAGTGCCGCAAATAGCGGTCCCCAATGCACATAACGGCCAGCACAAGTTTGTGTGCCTGAGCCCTAAAAGAGAGTATAGTTGCAGTGTTTTCATACTTAAATGTTATTTTTTCTGTTTCCCTACAGATTTTTGGCCACAGGGAATTCTTTTTCGTCACTCCACCTCGAGTTTCGGATGGGGACCTCAACCATAGCTGGCATAGTAAGGGGAACCTGTGCCACTATTTGGTTGTGGCTGCGAGCTGCCGTGCTGTAACAACTAACAAGGCAGCAGTGGCTTAATATTGCCCAGGGCTTCCTGGAGAGGGCACAATTTCCCAACTGTATTGGTGCCCTTGACAGGAAGCACATACAGGTGAAGAAGCCACCGAACTCAGGGTCCCGATTCTATAATTATAAGCAGTTTTTCTCTGTTGTTTTGTTGGCCTTGGTTGACACAAACTACAGGTTTATAATTGTAGATATCGGGGCCTATGGAAGTTCGGCAGATGCTCGCATCTTTCGGGCTTCCAGAATGAGTCGGTGGCTTCAGTCCAACCAACTGGACATTCCCCAGCCAGCTCCTCTTCCTGGATCCTCTGGACCACCTGCACCCTTGTCGTAGTTGGCGATGAGGGATTTGCACTCTCTCCAAACCTCATGCGTCCTTTTCCCAGGCGAGGATTGGACGAAAAAAGGCAAAACTTCAATTATCACCTAAGCCGTGGCCGAAGATATGTGGAGTGTGCCTTCGGGATCTTAGCCAGCAAATAGCGTATCTTTCTTTCTGCCATCCAGCTGGCCCCGGAAAATGTAAACACAGTCATCAAAGCATGTGTAGTCCTCCATAATTACATTCGTATATTTGAGGCTACTGAGGATGAAGATACCCAAGCCTTTACAGCACCAGACCATGGAGAGCCCTCTCAATTCGAAAGAGCTGGTTCAGCAGGACTGAGGGTGAGGGAATTATTTACAGATTATTTTTCTCTCCAGTTGGTTCTTTTCCTTTTACTTCCCGGCAATCTTCCTACAGTGATACCTAAATTTATTTCGAATTTTACTCAAGATGACTATATAGAGTGGATACATCCTGCATGGATTTTTTTTTTAGTTAGTTTGTTCATATTTTTGTACTTAGAGACTCGCAAGACAATGAGGACCCTTGACATGGGTTGCGAGTGTAGTGTCCCACTAGGTAAGGGTGGGCACTACACAAGGGTCAATTGGGTCATATTGTTCTCCACCTCCTGTGGAACATAGTCATTGTATTTTAAATGGCATTTTAATGTATATTATCATGTTATTTATGTTATCTCCTGTGTACCAGGCCTGTAGGGGTGTAGTTCCTCCTCCTAGACAGTAGAGGGAGCTTGGGAACCCCCTAGAATATATAGCCAGGTCCAGACCAGAGAGAGGTTGTGTAGTCAGAAGCCAGGAGTGACTTCAGCCAGAAAGGAGCTGAGAAGTAGCCTCTGACATGCAGCTAGATAGCCCAGGCTTCTAGCTTGCCACCAGGAGAAGAGCCTGCCTCCTGAGAAACCAAGTTCCTAGAAAAGTACAGAGCAGAGCTATTGTTCCAGCCAAACAGAGAGCTGAGGGGCAGAAGGATATATTCAAAGCAAGGAGATATATACCTGAGGAAGTTTCCATAACCAAGGATAAAGCCCGCAATAGGGCATACGGGCCTTGGGATAAAAACAGACAGGATTCTGAGGAAAAGTGCAGCCTGATCTGTAAGTGTTTAACCCTCTGAGTATCTTGCAAGGATTTTGTGCCTGCCATATGATGTGTAAAGCCTGCCTGTCATCAACCTTGTTCATGTGGAACTGACCAAAGACTGTAAATAGTTAACTGTTTCAGTAAAAGGAAGTTTTGGTTTACTGCAACTTATGTTCCTCAATTATTCCTACCATCAATCGGTGTGCCACTGTTACCGGCACTGGCGTCACGAACTTAAAGGGATCTTGCCACCGGCACATTATCCTGCAACACCCAGGGCACCTCATCTACCACCTGGCCTGGTCCCTATATATTGAGAGTGTGCCAGCCTCTCCATCACTGCTGTACAGTCGTGGCCAAAAGTTTTGAGAATGACACACATATTAGTTTTAACAAAGTTTGCTGCTAAACTGCTTTTGGATCTTTGTTTCAGTTGTTTCTGTGATGTAGTGAAATATAATTACACGCACTTCATACGTTTCAAAGGCTTTTATCGACAATTACATGACATTTATACAAAGAGTCAGTATTTGCAGTGTTGGCCCTTCTTTTTCAGGACCTCTGCAATTCGACTGGGCATGCTCTCAATCAACTTCTAGGCCAATTCCTGACTGATAGCAACCCATTCTTTCATCATCACTTCTTGGAGTTTGTCAGAATTAGTGGGTTTTTGTTTTTCCACCCGCCTCTTGAGGATTGACCACAAGTTCTCAATGGGATTAAGATCTGGGGAGTTTCCAGGCCATGGACCCAAAATGTCGTTAACGTTTTGGTCCCCGAGCCACTTAGTTATCACTTTTGCCTTATGGCACGGTGCTCCATCGTGCTGGAAAATGCATTGTTCTTCACCAAACTGTTGTTGGATTGTTGGAAGAAGTTGCTGTTAGAGGGTGTTTTGGTGCCATTCTTTATTCATGACTGTGTTTTGGGGCAAAATTGTGAGAGAGCCCACTCCCTTGGATGAGAAGCAACCCCACACATGAATGGTCTCAGGATGCTTTTCTGTTGGCATGACACAGGACTGATGGTAGCGCTCACCTTTTCTTCTCCGGACAAGACTTTTTCCAGATGCCCCAAACAATCGGAAAGAGGCTTCATCAGAGAATATACTGACAGGGAATGTCCCACAGGATTGGCGCATGGCAAATGTGGTGCCAATATTCAAAAAGGGTCCAAAAACAGAGCCTGGAAACTATAGGCCGGTAAGTTTAACATCTGTTGTGGGTAAACTGTTTGAAGGTTTTCTGAGAGATGCTATGCTACTGTACACAGACATGGAGTACTGTGTACAGTTCTGGGCTCCTGTAAACAAGGCAGACATAGCAGAGCTGGAGAGGGTCCAGAGGAGGGCAACTAAAGTAATAACTGGAATGGGGCAACTACAGTACCCTGAAAGATTATCAAAATTAGGGTTATTCACGTTAGAAAAAAGACGACTGAGGGGAGATCTAATTACTATGTATAAATATATCAGGGGTCAGTACAGAGATCTATCCCATCATCTATTTATCCCCAGGACTGTGACTGTGACGAGGGGACATCCTCTGCGTTTGGAGGAAAGAAGGTTTGTACACAAACATAGAAAAGGGTTCTTTACGGTAAGAGCAGTGAGACTATGGAACTCTCTGCCTGAGGAGGTGGTGATGGTGAGTACAATAAAGGAATTCAAGAGGGGCCTAGATGTATTTCTGGAGTGTAATAATATTACAGGCTATAGCTACTAGAGAGGGGTCGTTGATCCAGGGAGTTATTCTGATTGCCTGATTGGAGTCGGGAAGGAATTTTTTATTCCCCTAAAGTGAGGAAAATTGGCTTCTACCTCACAGGTTTTTTTTGCCTTCCTCTGGATCAACTTGTAGGATGACAGGCCGAACTGGATGGACAAATGTCTTTTTTCGGCCTTATGTACTATGTTACTATGTAATATGACTTTGCCCCAGTCCTCAGCAGTCCATTCACCAAACTTTCTGCAGAAGATCAATCTGTCCCTGATGTTTTTTTTGGAGAGAAGTGGCTTCTTTGCTGCCCTTCTTGACACCAGGCCATCTTCCAAAAGTCTTCGCCTCACTGTGCGTGCAGATGCGCTCACACCTGCCTGCTGCCATTCCTGAGCAAGCTCTGCACTGGTGGCACTCCGATCCCGCAGCTGAATCCTCTTTAGGAGACGATCCTGGTGCATGCTGGACTTTCTTGGACGCCCTGAAGCCTTCTTAACAAGAATTTAACCTCTTTCCTTGAAGTTCTTGATGATCCTATAAATTGTTGATTGAGGTGCAATCTTAGTAGCCACAATATCCTTGCCTGTGAAGCCATTTTTATGCAACGCAATTATTGCTGCACGTGTTTCTTTGCAGGTCACCATGGTTAACAATGATTTCAAGCATCACCCTCCTTTTAACATGTCAAGTCTGCCATTTTAACCCAATCAGCCTGACATAATGATCTCCAGCCTTGTGCTCGTCAGCATTCTCACCTTAGTTAACAAGACGATTACTGAAATGATCTCAGCAGGTCCTTTAATGACAGCAATGAAATGCAGTGGAAAGGTTTTTTTGGGATTAAGTTAATTTTCATGGCAAAGAAGGACTATGCAATTCATCTGATCACTCTTCATAACATTCTGGAGTATATGCAAATTGCTATTATAAAAACTTAGAGGACCTTTCACTACTGTAGAAACTAAAAACTAACTAGATCAGTGGGCAGAGTGGCGCCCAGGGGTCCCCCTGCACTTACTAGTATGTCTGGGCGCCGCTCCGTTCGCCCGGTATAGGCTCCGGTGTCTGTGCTCCCTCTGTTGTACTGGAGTTATTTCTTGTATGAGGCGTGTCCCTTGCTGCTGCGCTGGCCAATCGCAGCGCACAGCTCATAGCCTGGCTATGAGCTGTGCGCTGCGATTGGCCAGCGCTGCAGCAAGGGACACGCCTCATACAAGAAATCAGTCAGAGGGAGCGCACACACCGGAGCCTATACCGGGCGAACGGAGCGGCGCCCAGACATACTAGTAAGTGCAGGGGGACCCCTGGGCGCCGCTCTGCCCACTGATCTAGTTAGTTTTTAGTTTCTACAGTAGTGAAAGGTCCTCTTTAAGCAGCAACTTTTCCAATTTCCAATATTTTATGTAATTCTCAAAACTTTTGGCCACGACTGTACGCATGCCCAGGGTTTATGAAAAACTGTGAGTACCAAGAGCAACCCTCGTTTTGCCTATTAACCGTGACCTGCCACTCCCTCACCCTGCAGGGCTGCGTACTGCACGAGCTTACAATATGTTTATTAGTGATGAGCTGCAGGGGTCATATTCGAATTCGCGATATTTCGCGAATATTTTGTCAAATTCGCAAATTCGAAAATTCACTATTTTTTTTTTTACTCAAAAAATCAGAAAGATAATGATTGTGCAATATGCGAATTTTCGGAATTTGAATTTTCGGATTCGAATTTTTTATTGCGAATTTTTCAACTTACAACTATTAGACAAAGAAGATTATATCACTATATTAGCTAAATTGCTCTATTCGATTTTTTTAGAATATTCTCTATATTGCTATAACTTCGTTTTTTCAAATATTCGTAATATTCTAAAACAAGAATATATAGCAATATAGCGAATATTAAAAAAAAACGAATATAGAGCAAAATTCAAAAAACACTACTACGCCTTCTTATTGGCCCACAAGCTAGAAGCAGTGAGGGATCATATGTACTAAAAAAAATAAAAAAAAACTGAAAAAATGTGAATATTCGAAATTTTGAATATACAGTCGTGGCCAAAAGTTTTGAGAATTAGATAAATATTGGAAATTGGAAAAGTTGCTGCTTAAGTTTTTATAATAGCAATTTGCATATACTCCAGAATGTTATGAAGAGTGATCAGATGAATTGCATAGTCCTTCTTTGCCATGAAAATTAACTTAATCCCCAAAAAACCTTTCCACTGCATTTCATTGCTGTCATTAAAGGACCTGCTGAGATCATTTCAGTAATGGTCTTGTTAACTCAGGTGAGAATGTTGACGAGCACAAGGCTGGAGATCATTATGTCAGGCTGATTGGGTTAAAATGGCAGACTTGACATGTTAAAAGGAGGGTGATGCTTGAAATCATTGTTCTTCCATTGTTAACCATGGTGACCTGCAAAGAAACGCGTGCAGCCATCATTGCGTTGCATAAAAATGGCTTCACAGGCAAGGATATTGTGGCTACTAAGATTGCACCTCCATCAACAATTTATAGGATCATCAAGAACTTCAAGGAAAGAGGTTCAATTCTTGTTAAGAAGGCTTCAGGGCGTCCAAGAAAGTCCAGCAAGCGACAGGATCGTCTCCTAAAGAGGATTCAGCTGCGGGATCGGAGTGCCACCAGTGCAGAGCTTGCTCAGGAATGGCAGCAGGAAGGTGTGAGCGCATCTGCACGCACAGTGAGGCGAAGACTTTTGGAAGATGGCCTGGTGTCAAGAAGGGCAGCAAAGAAGCCACTTCTCTCCAAAAAAAACATCAGGGACAGATTGATCTTCTGCAGAAAGTATGGTGAATGGACTGCTGAGGACTGGGGCAAAGTCATATTCTCCGATGAAGCCTCTTTCCGATTGTTTGGGGCATCTGGAAAAAGGCTTGTCCGGAGAAGAAAAGGTGAGCGCTAACATTAGTCCTGTGTCATGCCAACAGTAAAGCATCCTGAGACCATTCATGTGTGGGGTTGCTTCTCATCCAAGGGAGTGGGCTCACTCACAATTTTGCCCCAAAACACAGCCATGAATAAAGAATGGTACCAAAACACCCTCCAACAGCAACTTCTTCCAACAATCCAACAACAGTTTGGTGAAGAACAATGCATTTTCCAGCACGATGGAGCAGCGTGCCATAAGGCAAAAGTGATAACTAAGTGGCTCGGGGACCAAAACGTTGACATTTTGGGTCCATGGCCTGGAAACTCCCCAGATCTTAATCCCATTGAGAACTTGTGGTCAATCCTCAAGAGGCGGGTGGACAAACAAAAACCCACTAATTCTGACAAACTCCAAGAAGTGATTATGAAAGAATGGGTTGCTATCGGTCAGGAATTGGCCCAGAAGTTGATTGAGAACATGCCCAGTCGAATTGCAGAGGTCCTGAAAAAGAAGAGCCAACACTGCAAATACTGACTCTTTGCATAAATGTCATGTAATTGTCGATAAAAGCCTTTGAAACGTATGAAGTGCGTGTAATTATATTTCACTACATCACAGAAACAACTGAAACAAAGATCTAAAAGCAGTTTAGCAGCAAACTTTGTGAAAACTAATATTTGTGTAATTCTCTAAACTTTTGGCCACGACTGTATATAACTATATTCGAAATTTTCGCGAATTTTCGAAGTACCTATATTCGCAATAAAAATTTGAAATGCGAATATTCGTGATCAACACTAATGTTTATGTTTATTATAAATGTCTATGAAATATGGACTAGTACCTCATTAATAGGAACTGAGCAATGTGATGTGTAATATCTGCGAAATAATCAATAGCGGTAATTGTGGATCAGGGGAACAACAAAAAAACAAACATGACCAAGTACACACACTATGCCTCCAAGCTAGTGAAGAGTGAAAGGTGACCTCCGATCCAGGCGGGAGCCTCGCAATGACAGGTGACAGTGTGAGCAAGTCCTCATGGTGTGCAAAATCATACGCTGGAACCTATACCCTGCTCATACTATCCCAAGGCCAAATGTAGAGAGCAGGGTATGAAATGGCCCTTACCTTTCACCGTGAAGGGCCCATCGTCTCCCTGAGACCGAGGCAAAACACACAACTAGAAAAATCAGGAGAACTGAGCTTGAGATGAGCGGGGAGCACAGGATACCCAAACAACCAGCATTGGACGGGCGATAAGGAAAATATGCAGAGCTAAGTACACCCTGAGAGGCGAAAGGAAAGTGGGCCTCTTCACAGACCCCAAGCACCATCTGTGTAGAGGTGTGATCCGCCCCACAACCACCAGAAAATAAACACCGAAACACTCACGTGTCTCTAGTTCAGTGTTGGAAAAAGTGCGGCTCTCCAGCTGTGGCAAAAATTCCAACCATTCCCTGCTGTAGGCTGATAGCTGTAGGCAGTCTTGGCAGGCTGGGAGTTGGAGTTCTGCAACAGCTGGAGAGCCGCACTTTGCCCATCCCTGCTCACTGCTATCTGATATTCTCTGCGATGTCCCAGGAGACTGTTTTTTTTTTCTAGTAAGAGTATTGTGGCTACTTTACTACATATTAATGTAATGTTTAAATAAGTGTGTTCATTGTAGTACATGATATTTTAAGGATGGACATGTATTCTGAAGATGTGAAATAAAGAACGTAGTTGGCCTTGTGTACTTGAAATAAAGGATATGGTTATTTAAATACTGTAAAACACATTCCAATACATCCATAGTGTACATTGCACACTACCTACTCATAAGCACTTCCTACTTTGCTCTTGCTATATATATATATATATTATTTTTCCCTAGTGTAATACTTTAGTTTAAATGTCAGTTCTTGTTCCTCTGTCCATGGCATCTAGGATTGCTCCAAACAACATTTCATTGTATTGTACAGTGACAATAAAGGCATCTTATCTTATCTCTTATCTTATCTTGTGTGTGTAATGTATATAAAAAAGTATCCAGAGGGAGATGTGGAATGAGTCTGTAAACAATAACGTTAAATAATAAAGTGTTCATTAAGAAAAAGCAGACAAGTAAATAACCGAAATAAACATGTTTGTAGCGGAGAGCTGATATTCCACAGCAAATCTCCACGTAAGATCCCAGTGAGGCTCAGGAACAAGTCTTATAAATCCATAGAGTAGTAATTCCAGCAGGCAAAGTAATCCAATAATATCTCAACAGCAATCCCAATGACTGCACGACACACAGCATCAGGAGCAGAACTCACTTTATTAGACACAGCACACCTACTTTATACCCCCCAACAGCCTCATTTACATACAATAGGGCACATAGAAGATTATGGTACAAGGAAGGGTAGGACCAGACAATGGCAAGGACTGATGGGAGATGGCGGAGGGACAGAGCAGCTACATTACTGGTCTCCCAGTGTCCCTGCGACAACACATTGCTGGAGAAACAATGGGACAGGAAAAAGGGGGAGGGGAAGAGGCACAGAAAAGCAATGCATTTAACATAGTAAACATTACAGTAAGAGCAAGATATATACAGTCCACAACACACAGCAATACAATTAACCGAATGCCGTTTTACATGAATTAAACAGGCCAGGCTAAATACAATCCGCTACACTGCTCCCCCTTGCCCACAAGCCGGCATACACAGTCTGATCCAGCACGGATCGGCTTGGGGATGTCCGGGGTGCTCACGGATAATTTCTCCATTCAGTTTGTCTCGACAACCCGTCAGCATTTCCATTTTGTTTGCCCGGACGGTACTGAATATTAAAGTCAAAAAGCTGCAGCGCCAAACTCCAGCGCAGCAGCCTGGCATTGTCCCCAGCCACCCGGTTCAGCCATACTAACGGGTTGTGATCCGTGAGCAGGGAAAAGGCCTGTCCATATAAATACGGCTGTAACTTCTTTAGGGCCCACACCACAGCCAGGCATTCCTTCTCGATGGCGGCGTTGCTTACTTCTCTGGGTAATAGTTTGCGACTGATGTAAGCCACGGGATGTTCTCCGCCATCGGCCCCAACTTGGCTCAGCACTGCCCCCAATCCAAACATAGAAGCGTCTGTGTGAACAAGAAAAGTTGGATTGTGAGGCTGCTCACACTCCGGGGTCCAGGTTACTTGGCGGGGAAGGTTCTCACGGGTCAGGTCAGTAAGGGGTTTGGCCAGGGCGCTATAATTGGGGACAAACTTTCTGTAATATCCTGCTGTCCTTAGAAATGCCAACACCTGAGTCTTAGTCCTAGGGGTAGGCCATTGGGCTACAGCCTCTACTTTGGCTGGTTCTGACTTCTGTTTCCCACAACCCACTCGATGGCCCAGGTACTGTACCTTGGCCATTCCTATACTGCATTTGGCCGGTTTCAACGTCAAACTGGCCTCCCTAATCCTGTCTAGAACCGCTCTTATATGGGTCATGTGCTCAAGCAAGGTATTGCTAAAAATTGCAATATCGTCGAGGTAGGCACAGGTGTAGTCCTGGAACCCATCTAGCAGTCGGTCCACCATCCGCTGGAACGTAGCCGGAGCGTTTTTCATCCCAAATGGCATAACCTTAAAGTGGTATAGGCCGAATGGGGTGACAAAGGCTGACTTAGGGATGGTGTCCGGAGCCAGGGGTATCTGCCAGTACCCCTTACACAGATCAAAAGTAGTGAGGTACTGGCCTCTGGCCATCCGGTCTAGCAGTTCATCTATCCTGGGCATCGGATAAGCGTCTGATACAGTCTTTTCCTTCAACCTCCAGTAGTCTACGCAGAAGCGGATCGTACTGTCCCACTTCGGTACGAGGACTACCGGAGATGCCCAGGGGCTGTCTGAGGGCTCAATCACCCCCAGCTGGAGCATCTCATCGATCTCCTTATGCATATTCTCTCGCACCGCTTCAGGGATGCGGTACGGGGTCTGGCGCATGGGTAGTTGCCCTGGGGTTTCTACTCTGTGAGTGGCCAGAGGAGTGTACCCAGGCACATTGGAGAAAGTCTCCTGCTTCTCTCTTAGCAGCTGTTGTACCTCGGTACGTTCCTGTGGGCTCAGCAGGTCCCCCAGTACAACTTCTCCTAAATCCCCAGACAGCTGACCGTCCCCCAGTAGATCTGTCAAACTCTTCAGAGCTGAGTGCACAAATAGCAGTCACCTCTTCTGAGCGTTCCTGGTAGGGCTTCATCATGTTCACATGGAGCATGCGTCGCCCTCCGGTCCCTGCGCAGGGGCCAATTATATAAGTGGTGTCATATCTCTGTTCCACCACTTTATAAGGGCCTTGCCAGGCGGCCTGTAACTTATCATGTCGGACAGGTTTCAAAATCAAAACTTTCTGCCCAACCTGGAAGCTACGGTCACTGGCGCCCCGATCGTACCATGTGCGCTGGCGCGTCTAAGCCGCCCGGAGGTTTTCCTTTACCGTCTTGGTTAGAGCTTCCAAGCGATCTCGGAGCGCCAACACATATGGTACAACGTGTACAATGCTCCCTAATTAAGTCCAGTGGTCCCCTTACTCTCCTCCCGAACAACAATTCGAATGGGGAGAATCCTGTGGATTCCTGCCGCACCTCCCGGTAAGCAAAGAGGAGGTGAGGCAGGAATCGTTCCCAGTCTCGGTGGGTCTCAGCAAGGTTCGGAGCATTTGTTTTAAGGTGCCATTGAACCGCTTGCAGAGCCCATTGGTCTGAGGATGGTAGGGGGCACTGATTATAGGTCTGATTTTGCAAAATTTCCAGGGGTGCTGGGTGACCTTTGCAGTGAATTGAGTACCCTGATCCGAGATGATCTCCCTGGGTAACCCGATCCGGGAGAAAATCTGCATCAGGGCCTCTGCCACGGTTTCTGCGTGGATGTTTGTCAAGGCTACGGCCTCTGGGTAGCGGGTGGCGTAATCCCCCACCGTCAAAATATACCTCTTGCCATATATCTACAGCTATTCTATGGAACAGTTCCTCAATTATAGGTAGCAGGTGTAACTTTGCTTTCCGCCGGTCCCCCCTCTTCCCTACCCTCTGGCACGTATCGCAGGTGCTGCAATATTTGCGTACTTCCTGGCTAATTCCTGGCCAAAAGAAACTTTGGGACAGCCGATATCTAGTACGACTGACCCCCAAATGTCCGGATAACGGAATATTGTGCGCTATCCGGAGCAGTTCGGCTCGGTACCTCTGTGGTACAACTAGCTGTCTCATAATGATCGGGTCTGACCCAGCTACCTGCTTGTCTGACTCCCTGTATAATAGCTGCCTATCCCATACAAATCTTTCCCCCTACTCCCCCGGTTGGTCAGAGGTGACTTTTTCTCTATATACCTGTAGAGTAGGGTCAGTGATCACCTCTGCCGCAAATTCATCAGGAGGGGCCCAAGGGACACAGTCTAGGGAAGGGGAAGGTTGTCTTACCTGGACCTCCGGCAGTGTGTTGTAGTCCTGGGTGCGGGCCTGTTGCCTGGTGACCACTGGATGTGCTTCCTCAGTGGTTGTGGTTTGCGGCTCAAACGCAGATGTGAGCTCTCCCAGGTCATTTCCCAGTATCACCTCTGCGGGTAATTGGGACATCAACCCCACCTCCACAGTCCCTAACCATGAACCCTTGCTGTATTCAGCCGATATACGGCTCCCCCAGCAACCCTGACAGCCACAGTCTTATTGGTTTTAGCTTTGTCCGCGACCAAGTGGCTTTGGACCAAGGTTATGGTTGCTCCTGAATCTGAGTCCCTGCATAGGTTTCCCCTCCAGGTATACTGTTTGCCTGTGGTGCTGCTGATTATCCGCCTGTGCTTGTAGTGGGTTGGCTTCGTGGAGTACTTCCCACTGTTCTATAGTGGTGACTGGAACTGCAGAGCCATAAGCGGTGGGTGTCTCCTCCTGATAGTGGTGTGCTGCTGCTCTCGGTGGTGGTGGTGGTCCTGGTCGGATCCAGGTGGATCGGTCTCTAAGCTGCGGGCATTCCCGCTTGTAGTGTCCCCACCTCTGGCACTGGTGGCATTGCACAGAGGAGGGTGGGCGGAACCTCGGTTGAGCCGCTGTAGCAGCTGGTGGGGGTAGCGGTCTCAGTGGTGTGTTGGTGCTAGCTGAAAATTGGTTTCCCCCTAGAGGTCGCACAGCTGGTTTAACACCCACAAGCTTGTGCTGCCTGCGGGCATCCATATAGTCATCGGCCTTTTTAGCTGCTTCTGTGATAGACGTGGGGTTACGGTCTCTCACCCATTCCTGCAGGTCTGCGGGTATCCCATCATAGAACTGTTCTAGTAGCAGCATTTGTAATAGGTCCTCCATGGACCGTGCCTGGTTCGCCTGTACCCATCCGAGGGCTGCCCTTTGTAAACGGCAAGCCCATTCTGCATGCCAGTCTTTTTCTGCTTTTTTCAATTCCCTGAACTGTCTCCGGTATGCCTCTGGTGTCATAGCATATCGGGCCAGGATAACCTCTTTGACACGGCTGTAATTCCTCATTTCGGTATCTGGTATCGTACGGTAGGCTTCAGCTGTCCTCCCAGTTAACCGTCCTGCTAAGATGGGTACCCAATCTTCCATATGTATTTTATGTAACGTGCATAGTCTTTCAAAGTCTTGGAGGAATGCATCTATATCTTCCTCCGCTTCTACATACATTTTAAATGCCTGGTATGGAATTTTTGGCTTACCCTCTTGCACCATAGACACTGCTGGGCTTGGTGTTTGTGGTCTCCTTTGCCGCGTTATAAATTCTTGAACCTCTGTCATTGTCTTGGAGATAATTTCCACTGGTGGGTTCTCCCCATAAAATGACAGTCTGAATTGGAGCTGCCTTTGGAACTCTGCTTGCTCTGTTCCGTCCGTCTCGTCCCTCTGTGACCGAATCATCCTCTGTTCGGATTTCTGCCATTATTTCAGAGATAAGTGTTGCCTTTGTTTTGTTGCTGGCTGAAATACCTCTTGCTTCCAGAAGATCTTTAAGTGTGGATCGTTTTAAAGTGGAGTAATCAATCTCCATTAACCCTTGTTCCTCTGTGCGTCTGGATCCCAGCGCTGCCAACCAATGTAGCGGAGAGCTGATATTCCACAGCGAATCTCCACTTAAGATCCCAGTGAGGCTCAGGAACAAGTCTTATAAATCCATAGAGTAGGAATTCCAGCAGGCAAAGTAATCCAATAATATCTCAACAGCAATCCTAATGACTGGACGACACACAGCATCAGGAGCAGAACTGACTTTATTTTGACACAGCACACCTACTTTAAACTCCCCAACAGCCCCATTTACATACAATAGGTCACATAGAAGATTATGGTACAAGGAAGGGTAGGGCCAGACAATAGCAAGGACTGATGGGAGATGGCGGAGGGACAGAGCAGCTACATTACTGGTCTCCCAGTGTCCCGGAGACAACACCTTGCTGGGGAAACAATGGGACAGGAAAAAGGGGGAGGGGAAGAGGCACAGAAAAGCAATGCATTTAACATAGTAAACATTACAGTAAGAGCAAGATATATACAGTTGACAATACATAGCAATACAATTAACCGAATGCCGTTTTACATGAATTAAACAGGACAGGCTAAATACAATCCGCTACAATGTTTAATAAAGATTATCAGTTTCACCATTATATTCTTGCCAATAGCACCTCCTGTCCTGGCCAACATAACAAAATAAAATACACAATAACAAATTATAACTGAACAAAATGTGTGGGGGAGGATGCACCTGCCTCATACTGTGAGCCATGGTAAGTGGCATGTGAGGAGGTACCTGGCTGTGGCACTGGCATACTCTGAGAAGATGAGGGTCCCGGTTGCCGGTAAGAGTCCTCTTCACTGTATGTAGGCCCATAATGCTGAGGTGGGGGGCCATAGTGTTGCCCTTGAGGTGGGTATTGGGGTGGCCGTGGGAACTTTTGCGGAGGTGGTCTTGGCACAGACCCACTGGTGTTGCCATATATCCACCAGTATTCACAGGCCCTAAAAAGATCCAAAGGATCATTAGGAGGAGTGGCTGCCTCCAGAACAATACTGATTACCGATTGGGTACGAAAGTATAGTTCTGGAGGCAGATTCCAAAAGTGGGTGTCCAGACTCCTGCGTAGAGGTCAAAAGTGCCCTCATGGCGTGCACGATTGAGGTACTCAAGCACCTGCATGTTTACTGAGGTGTCCACAGGCCGGGCTGGTCTCTTTCGGCGTGTGTGGCCTGCCACAGGAGGGGGAGCAGTCGCTTTGGACGCACTGGATGCTCTCCCCCCTTCAACATCTGTAGAAGGTGGCGAGGATGGCCATTCCGCCTCACAGGCACTGGAGTGCTCCTCCAACGGCTCCTCCACGTCGTCCTCCAACGGCTCCTCCTCCAACGGCTCCTCCTCCAACGGCTCCTCCACGTCGTCCTCCAACGGCTCCTCCACGTCGTCCTCCAACGGCTCCTCCACGTCGTCCTCCAACGGCTCCTCCACGTCGTCCTCCAACGGCTCCTCCACGTCGTCCTCCAACGGCTCCTCCACGTCGTCCTCCAACGGCTCCTCCACGTCGTCCTCCAACGGCTCCTCCACGTCGTCCTCCAACGGCTCCTCCACGTCGTCCTCCAACGGCTCCTCCACGTCGTCCTCCAACGGCTCCTCCACGTCGTCCTCCAACGGCTCCTCCACGTCGTCCTCCAACGGCTCCTCCACGTCGTCCTCCAACGGCTCCTCCACGTCGTCCTCCAACGGCTCCTCCACGTCGTCCTCCAACGGCTCCTCCACGTCGTCCTCCAACGGCTCCTCCACGTCGTCCTCCAACGGCTCCTCCACGTCGTCCTCCAACGGCTCCTCCACGTCGTCCTCCAACGGCTCCTCCACGTCGTCCTCCAACGGCTCCTCCACGTCGTCCTCCAACGGCTCCTCCACGTCGCCCTCCAACGGCTCCTCCACGTCGTCCTCCAACGGCTCCTCCTCGTCGTCCTCCAACGGCTCCTCCACGTCGTCCTCCAACGGCTCCTCCACGTCGTCCTCCAACGGCTCCTCCACGTCGTCCTCCAACGGCTCCTCCACGTCGTCCTCCAACGGCTCCTCCACGTCGTCCTCCAACGGCTCCTCCACGTCGTCCTCCAACGGCTCCTCCACGTCGTCCTCCAACGGCTCCTCCACGTCGTCCTCCAACGGCTCCTCCACGTCGCCCTCCAACGGCTCCTCCACGTCGTCCTCCAACGGCTCCTCCTCGTCGTCCTCCAACGGCTCCTCCACGTCGTCCTCCAACGGCTCCTCCACGTCGTCCTCCAACGGCTCCTCCACGTCGTCCTCCAACGGCTCCTCCACGTCGTCCTCCAACGGCTCCTCCACGTCGTCCTCCAACGGCTCCTCCACGTCGTCCTCCAACGGCTCCTCCACGTCGTCCTCCAACGGCTCCTCCACGTCGTCCTCCAACGGCTCCTCCACGTCGTCCTCCAACGGCTCCTCCACGTCGTCCTCCAACGTCGCCCTCCAACGGCTCCTCCACGTCGCCCTCCAACGGCTCCTCCACGTCGCCCTCCAACGGCTCCTCCACGTCGCCCTCCAACGGCTCCTCCACGTCGCCCTCCAACGGCTCCTCCACGTCGTCCTCCAACGGCTCCTCCTCGTCGTCCTCCAACGGCTCCTCCACGTCGTCCTCCAACGGCTCCTCCACGTCGTCCTCCAACGGCTCCTCCACGTCGTCCTCCAACGGCTCCTCCACGTCGTCCTCCAACGGCTCCTCCACGTCGTCCTCCAACGGCTCCTCCACGTCGTCCTCCAACGGCTCCTCCACGTCGTCCTCCAACGGCTCCTCCACGTCGTCCTCCAACGGCTCCTCCACGTCGTCCTCCAACGGCTCCTCCACGTCGTCCTCCAACGGCTCCTCCACGTCGTCCTCCAACGGCTCCTCCACGTCGTCCTCCAACGGCTCCTCCACGTCGTCCTCCAACGGCTCCTCCACGTCGTCCTCCAACGGCTCCTCCACGTCGTCCTCCAACGGCTCCTCCACGTCGTCCTCCAACGGCTCCTCCACGTCGTCCTCCAACGGCTCCTCCACGTCGTCCTCCAACGGCTCCTCCACGTCGTCCTCCAACGGCTCCTCCACGTCGTCCTCCAACGTCGCCCTCCAACGGCTCCTCCACGTCGCCCTCCAACGGCTCCTCCACGTCGCCCTCCAACGGCTCCTCCACGTCGCCCTCCAACGGCTCCTCCACGTCGCCCTCCAACGGCTCCTCCACGTCGCCCTCCAACGGCTCCTCCACGTCGTCCTCCAACGGCTCCTCCACGTCGTCCTCCAACGGCTCCTCCACGTCGTCCTCCAACGGCTCCTCCACGTCGTCCTCCAACGGCTCCTCCACGTCGTCCTCCAACGGCTCCTCCACGTCGTCCTCCAACGGCTCCTCCACGTCGTCCTCCAACGGCTCCTCCACGTCGTCCTCCAACGGCTCCTCCACGTCGTCCTCCAACGGCTCCTCCACGTCGTCCTCCAACGGCTCCTCCACGTCGTCCTCCAACGGCTCCTCCACGTCGCCCTCCAACGGCTCCTCCACGTCGCCCTCCAACGGCTCCTCCACGTCGCCCTCCAACGGCTCCTCCACGTCGCCCTCCAACGGCTCCTCCACGTCGCCCTCCAACGGCTCCTCCACGTCGCCCTCCAACGGCTCCTCCACGTCGCCCTCCAACGGCTCCTCCACGTCGCCCTCCAACGGCTCCTCCACGTCGCCCTCCAACGGCTCCTCCACGTCGCCCTCCAACGGCTCCTCCACGTCGCCCTCCAACGGCTCCTCCACGTCGCCCTCCAACGGCTCCTCCACGTCGCCCTCCAACGGCTCCTCCACGTCGCCCTCCAACGGCTCCTCCACGTCGCCCTCCAACGGCTCCTCCACGTCGCCCTCCAACGGCTCCTCCACGTCGCCCTCCAACGGCTCCTCCACGTCGCCCTCCAACGGCTCCTCCACGTCGCCCTCCAACGGCTCCTCCACGTCGCCCTCCAACGGCTCCTCCACGTCGCCCTCCAACGGCTCCTCCACGTCGCCCTCCAACGGCTCCTCCACGTCGCCCTCCAACGGCTCCTCCACGTCGCCCTCCAACGGCTCCTCCACGTCGCCCTCCAACGGCTCCTCCACGTCGCCCTCCAACGGCTCCTCCACGTCGCCCTCCAACGGCTCCTCCACGTCGCCCTCCAACGGCTCCTCCACGTCGCCCTCCAACGGCTCCTCCACGTCGCCCTCCAACGGCTCCTCCACGTCGTCCTCCAACGGCTCCTCCACGTCGTCCTCCAACGGCTCCTCCACGTCGTCCTCCAACGGCTCCTCCACGTCGTCCTCCAACGGCTCCTCCACGTCGTCCTCCAACGGCTCCTCCACGTCGTCCTCCAACGGCTCCTCCACGTCGTCCTCAATTTTGTACTCCGTTCTATTAAAATGTGGAAAGAAATTTGTGAACAGTTATCAAATGGGTGTCATGTGTTTCTCGGGCATTCCTCCGTTAATTTATCCAAAATCAAAAAAAAAAGTGATACTGGTTGCTATTGGCAACTAAGGCCAGATATACTTGACACAATTTGAAAGAATCCACACCATTATATGAAAAATACATTTAGCACTTTTGAATACAATCTGCACGCAAAATATATAGATGCATACACATGACAGATGGTGGGATATTATAACTAATATTTCTTAGGCACCAAGCCCACATCCAAATTGCATTGAAGGCTCAAATATAGTTAGCTTATATATATGCAGTTAATTACTAAGTGAGAGGTCAGAACTGATGCATGTCTGCGCTCTAGATTACCTGAAGTCAAAGCATTATTCAGAAAAGGGTAATCCTAAAACATAACATTTATTAATAATGCAGATAAAATATAAAGAAATCCTAAATATAGTGTGCAAAGACAGACATTGGGATAGAGGGTAGTGGACATTGTAATTGGTACAATAATTAGTATCCCAAATGAAAAACATACAAAAAGTAAAGTGCACGGCGGCACTAGTACCCAGCAGGTCCTACCGGTACCAAGGGACGGTCACCAGATTCTTCACCACAAGCTGTATTCGTGATATACCTATCCAAGGATGATGTCCAAATAGACAAAAAAAAATGGCAGTAATACACAGCTATGTAGGGTCCCTGTTCAATCCCTATGGCTGTCTAGCCGTTCAACCATGATACTAAATAATGAGTAGCATCTTGACCACAGGGCACTCGTCCTAACAAGGACGACCCCGTCCGGAACCTGTCCCTTAGTCTAAAAGTCTATATGTCCCTAAAGATACATGAAACACTCCCTACACGCATGTTTCACTGCCAGGACAAAAATCAGTTCATCAGGGGAGATGGAAAAAGTATTAGGGATCAATCCTTAGATGGATGATTAATCCCAAACCGCAAGTTGACGTGATAAGTCAGCTGGTCGAGAGGTATGCCAAGATGGTGGAACCCTCCAGGGGCAACCTCAAAGTTAAGAGGTAAAAGGTGGTGCAGAATAAAGATGAATATGCCTGCACATGGGACGCCAACTAAACTAGCGCTCCCACCTCATTTAAATAGTTACCTAATTCCCGCTGCCGCCACCCACGATATCAGTGGCCAATGAGCGCGCCCGCACGTCAGCGCGGCACATGCGCTCATTACAGGACAAGAACGAGGTATGGAGCGCAAGGAAGTGCCTGAACAAGCATAGCACTCTTGCGCATGCGCGATCTCGTACTCAGTCTCGCGAGATTGCGTTAGCCGGCCCGAACGACAACGGCATTAGAAGCAATCCACGATACCCCTTGCTCCTATATACTCGCAGGTGGTGAGATGATCGGACCTCAAATCACCACCAGAGTACATCGGCCCACGATCGGACCCAATATTTAGAGAGGTATTAGAGGCTATTTATCATGTGGAAGATAAAATAGACACCTGGACAGTGGTCCAACAGCAGAAACCGACTATGGCATTAGTAAATAAGTATTATAATAGTCTTACATCAGAGTACATTGTTGGTGGCCAATGAAAAAATAAACAAGTCATAAATGATAGCAGAACAAAATTGTCAAAAAGCAATAGTGAGGTAAGGCACTCACTAGTACAAGGAAAAAAGGGGTATAACCCCTGAGGCTATATATAGCAGGTTATAAAGACATGGGCATTGAGAGGCTGGTCATAGCTAATCAGGCAGGTTACAGTCGTGATGATGGTAACTAGGGGCAACTGCTGGTTCACAGGAAACAACTATAGTTCAGTTGTTCATTGAGACCTGTCGGTGTAACTGTCCGTAGGAGAAAGATCCAGCGCGCCTCGCGCTGTAGTAAGATCTTGTCCCAGTCTCCCCCACGTTTAGGGGGGCTAACGGCTTCAATGCCCCTGACTTTAATGACCCTAGAGTCTCCTTGATGAAATTCACATACATGACGAGCCACAGCAGTGTCTCGTCACTTCTCTATGTCCAGAAGATCTTCTCCTACACGCCTGCGAAGCTCCCGTTTCATTTTTCCTATATACTCCTTTTGACAGATACACGTGATTTTATATATGACACCTACAGTCCTACACGAAATGAAGTCTCTAATACTGAAGCTGCGTTTAAGATTACTGCTGACAAAAGTCTTGCCTGTAAGTGATACTGTCACAGGCCACGCAGACGCTGCATTTGAAACAACCCTCAGGGCGACGACTCAACCAAGTGTTTGGTGTGACAAGTGGAGAGAAGTGACTGTGCACTAGTAAATCCTTGAGGCTCTGGCCCCTCCTAAATGTCACCTGTGGGTACTCGTGTAGAAACATCACGAACATCTGGGTCCATCAGGAGGATAGGCCAGTGTCGCCCAAGGATCTCTCGAGATTCCTTAGTAGAGCCATCAAATGTGGTGATGAATGGTATCTTCCTGCTTTTTTGGGGGTATCAAAAGTGTATCTCTAGGAGTACTGGCCGCCTTCTGGAAGGCCTTTTTCATGACTTGATCTGGGTAGCCCCTAGCCCGAAATCTCTGTCGGAGATCTGCAGCCTGATGTTTAAATTCTTGCTACTCTGAGCAGTTTCTTCGCAAGCGTAGGTACTGCCGATAGGGAATTCCTCTCTTCAATGGCAATGGATGACTGCTTTGCCAGTGAAGGACCGAATTAGTAGCTGTTGTCTTCCGAAAAATATTTGTGGAAAGCTCCCCCCCGCCCTTCTTGGATATACGTACATCCAAGGAGGGAAGTGATTTATCATCAACCTCATAGGTGAAGCGGAGGCCGATAGTATTATCATTGAGAGATTCCACAAAAAGTTTGAAGGCCGATTCACTGGCATTCCAAATTATGAGAATATCATTGATGTACCGGGCCCGGTCATCGAATCACCCTCGCCAAAGACAGTGGTAGGCTCCCACCAGCCCAGGAGCAGGTTTGCATAAGACGGCGCACAGGAACAACCCATGGCCGTACCCCTGAGCTGGTGGTAGAGGCGACCGTCAAACATAAAAAAATTATGTGTGAGCAAAAACCTGAGCAATTGGAGAACAAATTCATTATGCGCCATGAACTGCTGCCCACGTAATAGCCCACTGCCTTCAGTCCTGCCTCGTGTGGTATGGAGGAATAAAGAGCCTCTACATCCACACTGGCTAGGAGAGAGTTATCATCAATACATATCCTATATAAAAGACTGGGCACACCTAAGAAATTGGGTCACTACGTTTAATAGAATTAAATGCAATAGTATATGATATGTCTAAAATTGCATATGGCTAAAATAAATCTGACACTCCTATATAGCAGATTCAGAAAAAATGGACGGCACTGCGCTTTCATAGAGGTTCGGGTGCACGGTCAGCAGGTCGGATCCCCATCAATATATAATAAATGGACCGGCACTCCGTAATTTCTTTGCAAGAAAACTTCTTTATTCGTCACCCATATGTGACGCGCGTTTCGGCACAGATATGTGCCTTTGTCAAACAGGTGATAGTAGCTCATTCCCACAGGTAAAACACACTTTTTAAATAACCCGCCCCCTGATCACATGACTAGTCACATGATTGTGACATAATATTGCTACGTGATACCGATACAATCAAAATGAGATATAACTAAAAATAGAACAAGGCAGAGTATGTATCTAAATTTATACATTACTATAGAGTCTGAGTAATTAAGTCAGCAATCTATTATAAGAACCAAGTACACAGTATATTGCAATATATATACTAGCAAGCAAGACCCTAATTCTAAGATATGGGTAGCAGCCTCACCACAGGGCACTCGTCCTTACAAGGACGACCCCGTCCGGAACCTGTCCCTAAAGATAAGACTAGAAGTCGCTAAAAGGATCTAGAAAAAAAGGATCTAGAAAAAGGAGCTTTTTTTCTAGATCCTTTTAGGGACTTCTAGTCTTATCTTTAGGGACAGGTTCCGGACTGGGTCGTCCTTGTAAGGACGAGTGCCCTGTGGTGAGGCTGCTACCCATATCTTAGAATTAGGGTCTTGCTTGCTAGTCAGCCATAGGGCCTATACAGGGACCCTACACTCTTGTGTATCACTGGCTGACATCATCTTTTTCATTTTTTCAACATTCATGATGAAGCTGCCATAGGAGCATTGTCAAGGGTGAACGTTCCGTTTCCTGTCTCACGGTACCGGTAGGACAACTGGTTTCTGGTGCCGCCGTGCACTATTTTTAGTGTTTATATGTATCTTTCATTTGGGATGGACACCTAGGCTGTCAGCCAGTGTACATTCATCTGTTCTGTCCCAAGGTTTGTTATTGCACACTTTATTTAGGAATTATTTTTTATCTGCATTATCAATAAATGTTAAATTTTAGATTACCCACCTCCTGAATCATGCCTTACCTTTGGTAATCTGGAGCGCAGACCTTCACCACGGTTTGACCTCCCTAATCAGTCATTATAGTGGTATATAAACTGCACACATCGAGGGTGACTAGGATACAATCTTGTGACAGCTCAATCTCCCTTATTGTCTCAAAAAAATGTTGTGTGTCCCTAAGGTATGACGGGGCCTTTTTTGTGAGTGGGGTCAACACTTTATCAAGAAATATTGCAGGGGGAGAGAGGACTGAGTCCGTGGCTGCAACAATTGGGCGTCCAGTTGGCTGCTCCAAGGATTTATGCACCTTGGGGAGTGTATAAAATACGGGTGTCACAGGGTGTTGGTTGATTAGAAATTCAGCTAACTTTTTATCAATGACATGCTGTTTTAAGTTATTATCAACCAGATCCTGTAACTCCTGCTTGATTGCCCAGACCGGGTCCCCCTGCAATATTTCATAGACATTATGATCAGACAATTGTCCCAGTATTTCCCTAACATAGTATTCCTTGTCTAATATGACAAGGGCTCCCCCTTTATCCGCGGGTTTAAAGACCAGGGAGTCATCATCTGTCAAGTGATTGACTACCTGTCTCTCCTCAGCGGATAAATTATGATGTATGTAATAGTCTCCCTTTTTGAATTTTGTGACTAGCATGGAGATATCACGCTGTACCAGTTGTATGTAGGTTTCACTAGGATGATATATTTTTGGAGGCATATATTGGCTCTTCAACCTCAAACCAAATTGTTGCAAGCTTAGCATAGATTGTACATTATCAGATGAAACAATATCATGTGAAACTACATTAGAAAAATGGCTTTTAAGCCGTATATTACGGAAAAAGCGGTTTAAATCCATGTCCAGTCCAAATGTGTCCAGACTAGCCGTCGGACTGAAAGATAGTCCCTTTTCAAGGAGTCCAATTTGGAGTGGAGAAAGATTCTTGAAGGATAAATTTAATACTAGGGTATGCTGGGTACCTGTGACCGAGTTAGACGTGGAGCTTCGGCGTCCCCGATGATGGCGTCAGCCTGCCCGCCTGGTGTTGATCTTCTTGGGCGTCTGCGTGCTCCTAAAAAACTTGTGCATTGGCCAGTTGTAGAGTCGCTTCCAGAATCGGACGACGCTGTGCCTGCTCTGCGGCCAGGTCGTCGTGGTTGTGATGTAGCAGTGCCGGATTTGTCTTGCCACCTGTAAACCTGATTCCTTTGGTAATCCTCCATGTCTCGAATATACTTTGATCTCTTTGTAATTTGTATTGAACTTTGAAGTTCGGTACATTGTTTGTTAATCTTCTCTTTCAATGTATCAAAGTCCTCTTATACTCCTATACTTAGTACTCCTATATAGCAATCACAAAGTTAAATAAGATTAAAAAGTTATACAATTGAAGAAATGGCACCTGTAAAAAAATGTATCATTAAATCAGTACATCAGTTGGTATAATAGAAACTAGTAATAAAAATAATTAAAAATGATTCCCAGTTCGTGAATGGGGAAAGTCTGTATAGCAGCGTAAATCAAGTGTAACAGCAGTGCTGGAAACAATAGTAGCAAGATAGTTCAAATTCCTATATTCATTCCAGTTGGCAGCAGCAAACAAGATCAAGAACAAAGTCTTCCATAACCATATAACATGCGGTTACAGCCTACAAGCTTAGGCCATTAAGAGAAATCACTGGGACAATGATGCCCGGACTCTATGCAGCGGCGTCCCGCGGTGTTTCTGACCTAGCGGCGTCCCGCTAGAGGTGAGTATTAAGACTTGTAATAACTGAGCCGGCTTCAATATCGGAACAATCTTACCGGTAATTTCGACCTCTGCCGTCCTGCGGACCTCAATAGAATATTCTCCTTATGTCCTGCAAGTTGTTTGTTTGCCGCATTGGTGGTTCCCTGCACGTGAGCCCGCCGGTTTGGATATGGACTCCGTCTTTAGTACCACCTCTCCTGCGGAATTTCAAACTGGTATTCGGCACTGGTCTTTCTCTATGTCATTGTGGTGCACTCACATTCAGGTGGGGGGGTCTGACCAAACGCCTTTCGGGGTTGAAATGTCCCCTATCTCAGTGGTAATCGGACCCCCCCAAAACGACTCTTTATATAAAAATGGTGTTCAGTGAAAACACCGGCATGGATTCCATTCTGGAAGTGACCTGGATATTTTTATCTCACGTACAACAATTGATGTCATTTTAGTTGCATTTGGTTCTTTAAAAAGTCCTTGTAAGATTTCATTCTGAACACAATTACAAATGTTCACTAAATTCCCTAAAACCCTTTACAGCATTGGGGGTTGAATAATTTTGAACACAACTGTATGTGTTTCACTTTTCCACTTTATTGTGTCAAGTATCGGATACAATATTTCAGTGTTTGCAATCCTTCATCTGTATATCCATCCATACAGTGTTAATTTCGTAGGTGCTCTTTCCATTAGTAGATAAAACGCAACTTAAGTCAAAGCGGTATCAGTGCGTTTTTGCTGCGTTTTCGCTGCTAGCTGTTAAAATATTATCCTAAAAGGTATATTTGGAAAAAATCTTAAATGTGCATCACAGTATGCTGAAACATCTCCTTTATTGAAAAAAAGGGCCGCATCATGTTATAAGATAAAAGTATAAATATATAAAAACCTATTTAAAAAACGAATGGAATAATTATATTAAGGGTGATAAAACATTAGCCTCAAATGGAACATGGAGTATAAATGTCTAAAAACAGAACAATAGAAGAAAATTATAAGAAAAAAGGTCTTTATATAATATGATGTTTTCATGTGGATTTCATATAAAACACTCGGATACTTCAATGGGCTTTTGATATGGTGAAGGCCCACCGCCAAGGGGGAAACCCACCGAGCTAAGAACCTGCTCGGTGGGGCTCACCCTCGGCGGGAGGCCCCCAGCCTGACCCTACAGGAAACCAAATAATTCATATTCCGCATTTAATCCTCCTGGAATCATAGTTTCCATTTCAAAAATCCTTTGTGTTTCCATCCTCGACATCTTACTGATGTGATTCCCCCCTCTCCAGCTTCTGGATACTATTGTGAGCCATTTTGAAGTGTTTTGATAGTGAATGGGTTTCCACACCTTTTTTAATATTCACTATATGCTCTGCGAGATGTTTTTTAAGAGTTCTTTTGGTTCTACCGATATACTGCCGTTTGCAGGGACATTCTATAATATAGATGACAAGTGGCAAGTTAAAAATTCTTTTATACTGTGTTTAAACCCATTTGTTGTTGAAATTATCTCCTTAGTTTGTTTCACAAAGGAAGTCAGTTTGCAATTTCCACATTGTCCGCATCTAAAAAATCCATTCAAATTCATCCATTTTTGTACCGACATATCTTTTTGTATGTCTTCCTTAACAGTTGGAGCTATTTTATTGCCCAAACTGGGTGCCTTTGTGAATACAATCAGGGGTTTGGATGGAATAGTTGTCCCCACCACTTTGTCTTTTTTTTTATTATATCCCAGTGTTTATATAAGATACTTTTTACTTTTCTATAGTCACTACTATAGGGTAATATCATTTTCAATTGGTTTTCTTTTTGTTCTTTACTATTTTTGTCTTTTTCCACAAAGAATTCTGCTCTCTCCATATTCCTCACTTTATTTAAAGCTAAGTCTAAAACTTCTTCAGGATATTCTTTTTTTTTTAAAAAATTTTCATCCTATCTGCCTCCAGCTCAAATTGCTCTGCTGCTGTACAGTTACGTTTCAGCCTCTGAAATTGACCCTGGGGAATATTTATGAGCCAACTGGTTAAGTGGCAGCTATTAAATAAAATGTAGCTGTTTCGCGTTGAAGGTTTGATATATGTGCAGGTCTTTAATTTACCGCCATCAACATAAATTTTCAAATCTAAAAATTTCAGGTTTTCCCTGCTAGTGGTACCAGAAAATTTGAGATTATAATTATTGTCATTAATAGAATCTAAAAATGTGTTAAGTTGTTCAGGTCCTGACTGCCAGATAAAAAACACATCATCAATATATCTTTACCAGAGCACCAGGTCCGTCCCCAGTCTGGGGGCCACGATCTGGTCCTCCCACTCGGCCATGAATAAATTTGCGTAACTGGGGGCGAACCTGGTGCCCATGGCAGTACCCCGGGTTTGTAAATAAAAAAAGCCATTAAAATAAAAATAATTATGGGTTAAAATGAGGTCAATGCCTTCAATTAAAAAATCCATCTGTTGAATTGTCAACCTTCCTTCTTGTGTTAATTGTTTTTTTACAGCTTTCTTTCCTTGTTCGTGATCAATAACCGTGTACAGAGATTGAATATCTAATAAGCCCATTATCCAATTTTCTTCAACTGTTTTCTATTTTTTTAATTATTTGTGTAGTGTCCTTGACGTATGATGGTATCTTTTTAACCCTGGTTTGAAGTAGAATATCGATATATTGAGAAAGATTGGCCGTTAAAGAGTCAATCTCTGAAACAATGGGACGTCCCGGCGGATTGTTCTTATCTTTATGTATTTGGGGATACAGTAGAAAACTGGTATCCGTGGGTATTTGTTTAGTATAAAATAATGTTCATCATTGTTTAAAATCTCACTATCTTTCCCCTTTTTACAAAAATTTTCTAAATGAATATAAAATTGGTCAGTTGGACCTGTTGATAGTTTTTGATACGTACTTGTATCTAACAGTTGACGTAAACACTCTATATTGTACTTTTCTACATCTTGGATTACTATTGATCCTCCCTTATCCGCCGGGCGGATTACAATATTTTTTTCTTCTTGTAAAAGTTTGAGTGCTGCGATTTCCCTTTGTGTTAAGTTATTATGCTTATATTTAGTGGTGTTCTTAATTTGTTTTTATATCTTTATTTATGCATTCCTTGAAAGTGATCATCTCCTGGCTTAGTTCGTTTCACGGATATTTTTTAGAATTATTTTTAAGGGTGGTATGGGTGAAAATATCGTCATGATTAGTAGAGTTTTTCTCGATTCAACGGGTTCTTTAAGAAATGTTTTTTCAAACATAACCTTCTTATAAATTTTTCCACCCCAATAAAGGTTTCAAATTTATTCAGGGATTTTGTAGGCGCAAATTTAAGGCCTTTATTTAATAACTGATTCTGGGTATCTAGCAAGGTGACAGAGCTCAAATTTATAATGGCATCATTAGTGACCAAAGGTGATATCTGTGATAGTGGTGTCTTTTTTCTTGATCCTCTTCTTGTCTTTCTCTTTCTGATTCGTGGTGGTAATTGTGATTGTGATAATCGTCGTGTGGGTTGTGTGTCCCTCTTGTTGTGGGTGTTCTGTATACGTGTTGAACATTCTGTGTTTTGTTCCTCAAGTTGTACTGGTGATCTGTGTAGGTGTTTTTTTGTGTGGTTTGTGTCCTCAATGGGGGTGATCTTTGCCTTATTCGTGTTCGGTGATGTGGCGGAGTGCGGTCTAAAAAATGATCTCTCTCTTCCAACACTTCAAATCTATTGTGAGTAGGTATATTAAAATTGCCATTCCTTATTGGCTCCTTTTCACTAGTTTTCCCTTCCTTTCCAATGACATTAAATGCCTCCACTCCTGGTGTGTGTTCTACTCCTCCTTCCCTGTTTGTTTCATCTCTTTCGGTTATTCCTCTTCTCTTTATAGTTTAATTATTTCACTTTTTTTTTCTATTATCTCCCGTTCTATTTTATCTAAATTATTGCATGCATTAAATTCCTCATTTTTTGTAATTTTATCTACTACTAATTTTAAGTCAGAAATTTGTTTAGTGGTTTCCTCCAATATTTCTGTGCGTCTTTTTATTACCAATTTCGTGCAAGCAACAGATTGTTCATGCACTAGATTCTCCCATTCTTTATTGAACTCGATATTGCATAAATTCTGTGCTGGGATTTTGTTTCACGGTGGACCGATGAGGGGGTCAAATGGTATAACACACAGTTCATCAGTTTACTCACGGTTAGCAGATCGCCTCCCTGGGCTGGCAGCACAGTGTTGAGGTGGACAGCACAAAATCCTCCGGGGCACACTCTGTGGTAGGAAGCATTAGCCCAGATGGTGGTTGAGGTGCCCTTGATGTTAGGGGTGCTTAGGGTGCTTGTTGTGGCTGAGTCCCTTGATGGTTTTGTCGTGACGCCAGTACCGTTAATGGTGGTACAATCATAGGTAGTAATAATGAGGTAGACAGTGGTAAGATGCAACTCACAACTTTTATTTTGGATGTCTTTTGGTTGCAGCAGTACAATTATGCAGTCTTTAGATGATACAGAGGTAATTCTGCAAATCCACTGTTTTAGGCTTGTTGGGTTTTGTGGTTTTGGAGCAGTGGGTTAGGTGTACCTGGTTCCTTTAGATGCTTTGGATCCTATTCCTTGTCTTTCCCTATAAGCTGAATATTTGTAGACAGGAAAACTAAACTGTCCCTTAGAAGGTTGGTGTGGCTGCCTGAAGCTATAAAACCTCCACCATGCAAAGGTGTCTGTGGCCTTCAATAATTGCTCTTATCACCGATGAATTCCTAGGAATGCTCGTTTCTTTTCCAGGGAGGCAAACTCTTATCCTACTGGTCAGGGATGCAAGTCTATAGTCCGGCCACAGAAGGAAAACGCTCTTCTGCGCCTAACATCTGAGTATCACCTCCTAGGGAAGTTGGCTCCACTCACTAATCTGTGTTGCGAAGTCTTCACTCTATCTTTCCTCCCACTAACTTGATCTGACTACCTCAGATCACATCCTGGTTTCAACTCCTCTCATCTCAACCACTCTTGGTCCCAACTGACTAACTAGGCCTGACCTAGGTATTTATAGCACCTGAACTTTATCCCCATCTAGTGGTGGGATGTATAAATTACACCTAATAGGCCTGTTAACAGGGATTTTGCAGATACACAAATGCAAAGTTATACATGACAACCTAGTGCTTGTAATAGAGTAAGCAGTGCCCACACACACGTAGTGGGACGCTGCATATACGTTACATCATATTATTCACATTACTATAACATCATTTCTAGATTATGAAAATATTACTTACGGACGCAAATCCATTATGGCACGCAGGAACATAAGCTGCTCCTTAAACATATATGGCCGCTTCTTTGGTAGGCCAGACCCACTGCGGCTATGCATCATTTCCTTGCGGAACTGGTCTCTGCAGCTCCGCCATCGGTTTTTCACCTCTTCTACTAAAATGTGAAAATATAAGAAAACAATATTAACATTCTCTGTACTGTTTGACATGTACTAGGCCACATACTACAGGATACCACATGTATTAGGCCACATACTACAGGATACCACATGTATTAGGCCACATACTACAGGATACCACATGTATTAGGCCACATACTACAGGATACCACATGTATTAGGCCACATACTACAGGATACCACATGTACTAGGCCACATACTACAGGATACCACATGTACTAGGCCACATACTACAGGATACCACATGTACTAGGCCACATACTACAGGATACCACATGTACTAGGCCACATACTACAGGATACCACATGTATTAGGCCACATACTACAGGATACCACATGTACTAGGCCACATACTACAGGATACCACATGTACTAGGCCACATACTACAGGATACCACATGTACTAGGCCACATACTACAGGATACCACATGTACTAGGCCACATACTACAGGATACCACATGTACTAGGCCACATACTACAGGATACCACATGTACTAGGCCACATACTACAGGATACCACATGTACTAGGCCACATACTACAGGATACCACATGTACTAGGCCACATACTACAGGATACCACATGTACTAGGCCACATACTACAGGATACCACATGTACTAGGCCACATACTACAGGATACCACATGTACTAGGCCACATAC
The DNA here is from genome assembly GCF_905171765.1 of Bufo bufo. NCBI lineage: Eukaryota > Metazoa > Chordata > Amphibia > Anura > Bufonidae > Bufo > Bufo bufo. The sequence goes on from NC_053390.1 coordinate 6,619,848, forward strand.
TACAGGATACCACATGTACTAGGCCACATACTACAGGATACCACATGTACTAGGCCACATACTACAGGATACCACATGTACTAGGCCACATACTACAGGATACATTATATTACAATTTGAACTTACACACATTTGAAAAAAGCTCCTGCGTAACCTCCTGCCAGGCAGCTTCCTTTTTGTACCGGTCGTGGTACTCTGCGGAGCATGTGTCCCAAATGCAGGGCCTCTCCTGCACTAGGACAATCATTCTCTCCACATCAAGAGGTCTGCGGATTTTCGGCATGGTAGACAAATAGAACTGCAGGGGCTGGGAGAAATGTTTGGATCTGCTCCAGACTTGAAAAACGCTCAGCAGATCCTTGCAAACAGCCAACCCTCCTGGCTCATGTGACGTCCCAGTTGCTAAGTTACATCCTTTTAAATTGAAACGCAACGCAATGCATCACATCCGCATGCACTGCTTGTTTCATGCAGCCCCATTCACTTCTATGGGGCCTCCGCTGCGTGAAAAAAATGCAGAATATAGAACATGCTGAGATTTTCACACAACGCAGAAGTGATGCGTGAAAAAAAAATACTCGCTCGTGTGAAAGAGGCCTAATGAATTTATATTCATTGTATTGACCAAGCTTCCCAAGGTACCTATTTCTCCTAAAATACCCTCTACTATACAACTTTTAGTTCTGGTTTGCTTTGAAATACTCTTCTTGAACATTCGTTCTTAACCTTCCTCCATGTTAGCAATATGTTTTTCACATTGAGGATACTTTAATCACTTCCAGTCCAAGCCTCTTTTGAGAAATGGTAAATATGTCACCATAATTTGGACATTTAATATGTCAGACTGGAAAATATCCTCAATCTGGAAAGGACTAGATGGTTTGAATTTAACCTTGGTACAAATATTTTCTGTCGGTGACCACACAGTGACATTTACAGTTTCACATTGTTTATGGTTGTTTATAGTTAATATGCAACACTGATAAGTTCCTGAATCTTTGGGAGATGGATGATCTTGATGAAATATAAACTTTTTATCAAACTATTTCACATTCCCAAATTGACCTCCTATGAATCACATTAGTTGGACCATTAGAGAAACTACCTAAAAATACCTCTCCTTTTGTCCAAGTTACCATTGATTCAGAAGGAATCTCTAATCTTGTGTTGCATTTTAAATATAATGGATCTGTTTCTTCCTGAGTATTCACCAATGTTGGAGTGAACTTCGGGATTAATAACATTTGTACCTATGAAGTTAATGGTTATGTTAACTACAACAGGTTCCCTAATTACTTGGAATCTCCAATTTTCCACCCAATCTTCATCAACCTTTCCTGTTATGGGAAGAATTGATGGATCCATTATTTTTACTTAATTCTGGGTTTGAAACCAAATTTCCTCTTGATGTTTTAATTCCCCCCGCCCCCCCCCCCCACCCCACTCTTCCTAATGATATCATTTGTGAGATCTTCAGACCATGTAGCTGACTCAATGAGGTATGTCACCCGTGGGTGATGTGGGACAGACAGCGCTGGAGTACACAGTCAAAACAGCTAATCCTGAAAATGGTAATGTCAGTCAGTGCCAGAGTAACTGAACGGCTGGCTCTGAAAGTGAGTGTTGTGAGGGTCAGTTTATATATTTGTTGGCATTTAGACAAAAAGCAAAACTGGTATAAATAGTAATGTTGCTATGACTACCGTATTGTTCATCCAAAATAGTCCTTCGGTTAGTGGTCCGATGTGGCAATCACTATGGGTTGGTTGCCGTAGAGTTCTTCTAGTGATGCTGTTCTTTTTAATCACGGCGTCCTCCTGGCTCACCTACCAGCAGCAGCGTGGCCCCGGCTGGAAGCACGCGCAGCGCGAGGGAGCTTGTTGGTCTGTTGCCCGGGAAACCGCTTGCGGTGACGTCACCGTTCAGAGTACAGGAGCCTCCGTAGGACAAGAAACTACCTACGCGTTTCGGGGCCTGTCGGGCTCCTTCGTCAGGGTTAGTCCATTAGTTGTACCTAGGAGGTTTAAATAGCTCCTCCGGTTCCCATGGCAACAAGCAAACATAGGTTTTACACAGATGGAGATATCGATATGTTTACATATGGTAAACGTTTTGGATGCGATTTTTCAGCTGGTTTATCTGTTTAGCTCTTCAGTTGTTTGTTTGGGTATATGTGAATAAGATCAGATAATGGTGGGTGAATGAAGATAGGGAGAAGGGAACGGAGCTATGATATCTTGGTTTTACTAGATGTCCCTTGGGCATGGTAAATACATTATTTAGTTGCTGTTAGTTGTTTATTATTGGAATGCAAATAGTTCTATTTCTTGGTTTAGTCCTATTGGGGCCAGACTATTACATCTAAATATCCATTTGCTTTCTGTTCTTGACATGGCTTTAATGTAGTCACCACCCCTCTTATCTTCCTTGACTCTCTCTATGCCCCCAAAGTTAGATCCCGAAAATTTTCCCTGGTGGAATTCTGTATAGTGGCGTGACAGTGGGTGATTCTCAGATTTTTTTATTTATGTTGTTGATATGTTCCCTTATTCTCACCCTGAGTTCTCTTTTAGTTCGTCCCACATATATTTTGTCGCATGGGCACTTAATATAGTAAATGACTCCTTTGGTGTGGCAGGTAATATAATCCTTTATTATATATTTGCCTTGTTTGGTTTCTATTTCGAGTGTCGGTTTGACATGGTACCTCAGGGTTTTGCAGTTGTTACATAGTCTGCAAGGAAAGAAAGCCTTTTTGGTACATGTTTTGGAGTCCGCTTTGTCTTTCTTGATGGAGGGGGCCACCAAACTCGCCAAGTTTGGGGCTTTTTTATAAATGAATGTGGGGTTATTGGGAATTTGGTTGCCAATTGTCTTGTCATATTTTAAAATGTCCCAATGTTTGTCTATGATTCTTTTGAAGCTGTTCACCCCTAAGCTGTAAGTGGTGATGATAGGGACTTTGATGACATTTTGGTCCTCGGGGTCATTTATGTTTGGTATTTTATCCTTTAATAGGATGTTCCGATCCAAGTCTTTTACTGCTCCAGTGATTGGAATGAGTGATTCCAATTTATATCCTTTTTCTGTAAATTTTGCATTTAGTATTTCAGCCTCCTCTTGATAGTGGATGTTGGTGGTACAATTTCTCTGTGAGCGTATATATTGACCGTAGGGAATGTTATTTAGCCAAATAGGCAAGTGGCAACTGTCCAGGGGGATGAATCCATTAGTATCTGTGGGTTTGTGGTATGTTTTAGTGTATAATTTTCCATTCTCAATGAATATATTTAAATCGAGGAAGGTAATATGTTCTTTGTCGTAAGATGGCGTGAATTGCAAATAAAATTCATTTTTATTTAAATCGGTTAAAAAACTGTCAAGGGATATGGTGTCCCCTTGCCAGATAAAAACAATGTCGTCAATGAACCGTTTCCAGAGGACCAGACCCGCACTGAGCTCCCCATGGGGGAAGATGGTAAGCTCCTCCCATCTGCCCATGTATAGATTTGCGAAACTCGGCGCAAATATGGTCCCCATCGCGGTCCCCCACGTCTGGAGGTAAAAATCAGGTCCATATTTAAAATAATTGTGATCTAAAATAAATGTGATACACTCACCTATAAAATCTATTTGATCACCTCACATGGTACTGTCTTTTTTTAAAAAATGTTCTACGGCTTTGCGTCCCTTATTTTTTTAAATCACTGTGTATAGAGAAGTGACATCTAGGGTGCCCAAGATAAAATCTTCCTGCCACTCAATCCCTTCTAATATTTGTAAAATATGTTTAGTATCCCTCAGGTAGGCGGGTAATTTTGCTACTTTCTCCTGTAGTAGGATATCTACATATTTAGATAGGTTAGAAGTGAGACCCTCTATCCCAGAAATTATGGGTCTACCAGGGGGGTTAGTTTTGTTCTTGTGGATTTTGGGTAAGTAGTAAAATATTGGTATTCTGGGGGTCTGGTTGTTGATGAATAGTGTTTCTTCTATGGAAAGTGCACCCATATTTTTGCCTTTTTGAATAAGTTGGTTCAGTTTGCCCGTATATTGCGTTGTTGGATTGAATGGCAGTTTTTTATATGTTTTTACATCTGAAAGTAGTCTCAAGGACTCTTTATGGTAGTCATCTAAATTTAGTATAACTAGTCCTCCTCCTTTATCAGCAGGTCTGATGATAATCTGGTTGTTAGTTTGTAAAGATCTGATAGCTCTTGTTTCACCCTTAGTTAGATTTTGAGGTCCTTTCTTCTTCCTTTTTGAATTCATGCGGAGGAGGTCTCTGATAACCAGTGATTGAAAGGTAATCAATGGGTCTGAATATTCTGTGATGGGATTGAATTTTGATATGGGTTTGAGGTCAGTGTGGATGAATTGGTCCTTGGGAGCCAAAGTGTTATCTGTGTCAGTCTTCACTGTTCCGGTGTTCTCTTCAGCTGATTGTGTTCTGTCCTTTGGATAGGTTTTTACATTTCTAGTGGTTCCCTTCTTTCTTTTCATTATTTGGTTACTTGTTTGTTAATGCCGCCCTGTTTTTCTTTCTTAATAAAGAATTTTTTTAGGGCTAAGTTTCGCAGGAATTTTTTTACCCCAATAAAGGCGTCAAAGGTATTGAACTTCGAAGTTGGCGCAAATTTGAGGCCTTTATGAAGGAGGGAAAGTTCTTCTTTGCTGAGAGTATAACTGCTTAGGTTAAATATGCCCTCTCCTTTGGCCTTTTGCTTCTCCTTGAGCTTGGTCAATCCTCGGCCTCTTCTTCCCCTTTTGGTTTTTTTCTTTTTGTTGAGCTCCTTGCATGAAAAAAATCCTTTTTGATAGTTTTCTTTATTGTTTTTTTATAATTGTTGTTGTAACTTCTAGTAATGCCGTATGGTCTAAGTTGTTTAGAGCTGTCTCCCTGTGTCCCTAGTTGATTTCGTCCTCGTACGGCTGTGGCGTAGCTGACTTTTTGGTTGGTCTCATTTGTGTTATCGGTTTGACTAATGGTCCCTGATGGTAAAAGATCTGCTTCAGTAGTTGTATCCTCCTCTATCACTTCCAAGAGAGCATATCTATTTGGGGATATTATGGAACCATTTTCTTGTTCTTTATTCTTCCCATTATTGGTCCTGTTTTCTTGTATCAATGGTGATGGTGTTGTGGGTGTGTCATTATCTATATTGCTGGTATTGGGCTCTGTTATTGGGCTTTCTTCATGTACTGTTAGATTGGTCATATTGCAGTCGCACCAAGTATTGTCAATGGTATTGAACTCTTCCTCTGATATTAGACTAATTTCCTGTTGGGTATTCTCTATAGTTGGTCTATTTTCTATTCCCAATTCATCTCTTTTAAATTTTCTGTTTTTTTAATTTATTATAAGGTCTTCTTTATTTTTAATTCTATTTTTTATTGATCTAGATATTTTGATCAGGTCCTCCTCTTCCTTATAAGGTCTAATTTTATCAAACAATTCCAATATTTCCTGGTTGTTCCTATTCAAACTGATTTTTCTTTTGTCTATTATGAAAATTACTGCCCTTTTTGAGAAGTCGCGGAGTAAATTTTCCCATTCTTTTAGGGTTGTTGTGTCGCCCAAATCACCATTGAGTGGCTTGGATATTTTAAGTCCCTTAGGTACGGTGTCTTTCTCCAAATATTGTTCTAGGGAGGAAACCTCCCATAGATCCCTCATTTCTGTGATCAGTAGTTGTTCTAATTTCTTTATATTATTAATAACATCATTTTTATTCTTGTTCCAATTATAATTGAGTTTGCTGGGTTTTTCTTTTTTATTGTTATAGAATGGACGAAAATCATTCTTTCTCTCCTGTCGTTCCATAATTCACTCATATTTAGGGATTAGAGGTATGCTGCAGGGAGATGGCAACAATAGTAATGGCGGGGTTGAAAAGAAGTAAAAGGCCCCCCCTGCGCTCCTGTTGTTTGACTGTGTAGATCTACCTTGGTAGGAGGATCCCGCTGCTTACGGTCTAGTAAGGAGCTATTGTTCTCCTCAGGTTAGTATGAAAAAATTAGGTATGTCACCCGTGGGTGATGTGGGACAGACAGCGCTGGAGTACACAGTCAAAACAGCTAATCCTGAAAATGGTAATGTCAGTCAGTGCCAGCCTGAGTAACTGAACGGCTGGCTCTGAAAGTGAGTGTTGTGAGGGTCAGTTTATATATTTGTTGGCATTTAGACAAAAAGCAAAACTGGTATAAATAGTAATGTTGCTATGACTACCGTATTGTTCATCCAAAATAGTCCTTCAGTTAGTGGTCCGATGTGGTTGCCGTAGAGTTCTTCTAGTGATGCTGTTCTTTTAAATCGCGGTGTCCTCCTGGCTCACCTACCAGCAGCAGCGCGGTCCCGGCCGCTGACTCATTTCCTTTTATCATGATACTCCAGTATAATACATCTATCGATGTACACTCCCATGTACCTGTTCTATTGTTATGTGTGAATGTTCCTTGTAATTGAGTAAACTTTGGTTTGGGTCCCGCTGTTGCATGTAATTCTTTACAACAGTTAGCGCCACAACCCATGGAAATGTCTCTGGAATTATCCTGAATTTGTTCTTCCAGAAAATACTCAAGACGAAATACTCTTCTTCTTCGTGCAAGGATTGAAGTCTCTGTATCATGGTCACTCTTCTTATCATGAAGGAATTCTGCGAACGTAGCAGTTGTGAACATCATCATCAACAATGACATTCCCATCATGAAACAGATTTTCTGAAGACATCTTTGTTTGTTGTAGATTGCGTGTCTCATGAAGAGTTTCATTCCCTATGGAGACAAGCAGTATCATTATTTTGGTACATACAATTTACCCTGATCAACATGTACCCACAATTTTTGTTGTCTGCAAATATTCTTTAAAGCATTCAGTGTTTTTTTTAACCAAAATCATTACTTGTCCCATAGTTTTCAATTATTTCAAAGGGACCTTCACAATTACTTTCCCAAGGTCCACTCTTACTGAAGTTAATCATTACAAAAGCACCTTTCACAAATTTAGAAGAGTGAGGTGGTATCATGCGTTGCATTTTGGATGCAGCATATGGAAGAATTGTACTTAAATTCTCCTGTAATAACTAACCACCTGGACCTTGCTATAGCATCTTTTTGAGGAGTAGACAAGAATGGTTTGTTTAGGAAAAATAATGGCATTGTTCTTCCAGTCATCAATTCAAATGGAGTATATTGTTTCGTAGAGGAAACAGTTCCTCTTATACTCATCAGTACAAAGGGTACTAAATCAAGCCATAATTAGGCGTAAGGCAGCTCTCACCTGCTCCACAGCACCCGGACGCGGGAGTGAACAAATTGATTTAAAGGAGAAAGAAGTCCAGCTCAGTTCAGGTGCAAATACGTGGCTTCTTTATTTCAGCGGTTAAAATTTCCATACAGCAAGGTGCAAAAAGTGACGCGTTTCAGACCTCTATAACATCAGGGTCCTTCTTCATGACAAACACAAAATGTTGTGGGAGCACCCCCTGATAAATCCCTATCCAATCACAGAATGATAGTAATCACCTGGGAAAGGGAGGTGTCAGGGGGAGGTTTCACAATGTTCTCAGTTAAAAAATACAGAGCATGACTAAATAGTTAAAATCGTGGGAGGGAGTGATGCATTCATAGATATCATATATACCTATACATGTGTTTCAGTACAATTGCATGATTTTCCTAGTTTGTGACGTAAAAGTCATGATTTTATTAAGGACACGGAGGCGAGTATTGCATTCTCTTTCTTTACTGAAATCTATAGCAGCACAGAGAAAAAACCTTTACCACACAGGGTAACCATGGCAACAAGCCCTCCCCTAACCCAGTATAAGAGTCCAGGAATCCAACAGCTCCTCCTCTTTCTTTGATGAAGACACATCCTCAAACAGTCGTGAACCAAACAGGACCAACTCCAACCGTGAAGAACTCAATCCGAACACATCCAACAGGGATGACTGTAGAGAAACGGTAATGGAATAAAACTTGACCTCAAGCTCCAAGAATACCCGGGCTTTTATCCTAAGAAAAAAGAGCAGATAAAGAGAAACATAACTAATGTAAATCTAATGTACTGTAGATCCAAACGAACGGTTCAATGTAGAATGTAAACAGGACAATATAGTAATAAGGCACATATGGTGATTATTAATAAATATAAATAAATATGGAGCATAATAACAGCACGTAAAGAACAGTACACCAAATATATAAATACCATAGTAGAAAACAAAGGGAAGGGAAAAACAAATAGGGGAGGGGCAATACTCGCCTCCGTGTCCTTAATAAAATCATGACTTTACGTCACAAACTAGGAAAATCATGCAATTTTATTACATGACACGGAGGCTCCTATTGCAAGTTTAAAGCTGTTGGATCACCGATGAAAAAGCATGAGGGGATGGTCGGAAATAAAATTCCCGAAATGTGGAAACTCAAGACCAGTTTGCCAACCGAAGAATATCCTCTAAGCGGGCACCAGCTGCCGCCATAGACGTAGAAGCAGCACCTCTTGTGGAGTGAGCCGTGAAAACAGAAGTATCCACTCCAGCCAAGGACATGACCCACTTAACCCATCTGGCCAAAGTGACACATGTAACTGGAGCAAAGGGCCGACGATAGGAAAGAAATAATTCCGGAGACGTCGAAGAACGATGAGAAGATGTGCGGGCCTCATACACCTGGAGGCACACGACCGGACAAAGGGCAGGAACCTCGGGAAAACTAGGGTAAGAAACCAATCTTATGTTGGTTTTGGTACGCCGAGAAATGTTAAAAACGACACTCTCGGGTGTAAAAGATCTAGCATCATAATCTAAGGCCCTGACATCGGATACTCGCTTGCACGAAATCAGACAAAATAAAGTAACCAATTTGGCAGACAACTGTCGCAAGGACAGCTGGTCATTGGAGGGCCAGGAGGAAAAAAGGGAGAGAACCAAGGAGACATCCAAAGTACGAGAAAGACGGGAACCTCTGAGAAGACGACAAACTAACGGATGTTGACCTGCTGGATGACCGTCAAAACCCGAATGATAGGCAGATATGGAAGAACGGAATAAGTTAATCGCACTGTAAGCTTTACCTGACTCAAAAAGAGACGTGAGAAACTGCAAGATCTCCGTTACAGGGGCTGAAACGGGATCCAGGTCCCTTGCCAGGCATCAGTCAGTCCAAGATCTCCAGGCAGCACGGTAAGATCTTCTGGTCCTAGGGGCCCATGCGTTTTCCAGAAGACGTCTAGTTGCCTCCGGAACACCCGAGACATCCCAGGAACCCCTGAAACTCTGCACGCGAGCAGGTGTAGAGAACCGTCCAGCACGAGCGGATGTTGGCGACCTGACGGGTTCAGTAGAAGGTCTGGGAATGACGGCAGAAGTAAGGGAGGTTGAATCAGACACTCCAGCAGGTGAGGAAACCACGATTGGGCTGTCTAGAAGGTCACCAGCAGAACCATCTCGGCTCTCTGAAGACGTAGTTGAGCTAGGACTCGTGGGATCATCATGAATGGTGGGAACGCATATGACAGAAGATTGGTCCAATCCTGGAGAAACGCGTCCACTGCTTCCGCGTCCGGATCTGGCCTCCAGCTGTAGAATCTTGGAAACTGGGAATTCAGGCGAGAAGCGAAAAGGTCGATGCACATAGGGCCCCATCGAGAAGAAATGGAGGAAAACATCATCCCGTCTAATTTCCAATCGCTGGCATCCACCAGAAAACGAGAGGACCAATCCGCGTGAGTATTGTGTAAACCCGGTAGATACTCTGCCACAACACTGACGTCCCTGTCTAGGCAAAATTCCCAGAAGTCCCTCGCTAGATGGGAAAGGGCCGAAGAACGTGTTCCTCCCATGGCGTTGACATAACGAACAGCCGAGATGTTGTCCATCCGTAGTCTGACACATGCATTGGCCATACCATTCGTGAAGCTGCAAATAGCAAAGGAGCCGGCCAGTAGCTCCAGGGAGTTGATGTGTAGGTTTTCTTCTGCAGGGGACCAACAGCCGCCGGTGGTAACGCCGCTGCAGTAGGCACCCCAGGCCGAGAGGCTGGCGTCCGACTCTATCGTGAAGTCGGGTTGTGGGCCGAAGATCGCTTTCCCGTTCCAGGCTTCTAGATTGTGGATCCACCACTGTAGTTCGTCCCTGGTCTCCCTGTCTAGGGAAATCAGGTCCTCATATGTAGCACCGGCATGAAGGTGTGCAATCTTAAGGCGTTGAAGGGCCCGATAGTGCAACGGAGCCGGGAAGACCTCCTGGATGGAAGAGGATAGTAGGCCTATGACGGCGAAGCTCTTTGCGAATAGAGCGAACCTTGGTGGAAGAGAGACTGAGGGACTCTGTGGTAGTCGATCCGAAAACCCAGGAACTCCATGGAGTGGGACGGGACTAGGCAAGATTTCTCTAGATTGATGAGAAACCCTAACCGGGACAGAAGATCTATCAAAGTCGATAGGTGGGCCATGAGAAGGATGTCGTCTAGATAGATAATAAGACGAATCCCGCGACTGCGGAGGAAGGCCATGACCGGCCGCATCAGCTTGGTGAAGCACCAAGGAGCTGATGACAGGCCGAATAGAAGGCAGGTAAACCTCCAAGTTTCTCTGCCCCAATGGAAACGTAGAAGGTCCCTGGAAGAATCTGCTACCGGGACCGTCAGGTAAGCGTCCTTCAAATCGAGTTTGGCCATCCAGTCGTTCCGGAGGAGCATGTCCCGAAGAAGGTGAATGCCCTCCATTTTGAAATGGCGATAACGGACATAGTAATTCAGGGGACGGAGATTGATCACCGGACGCATCTGGCCGTCTGTTTTGGCCACCAGGAACATGCTGCTGATGATTCCGGTGGAGTGGGATGGAGCCCGTTCTATTGCGCCCTTCTGAAAAAGAGAGAGCAGTTCTATGTGTAGAAGACGCTGCTTCTGCAGCGGAAGGCAAACAGGGTGGGGGGTGGGGATATGTACAGATGGAACTACCAATTCTATATGGAACCCCTGAACTGTGGACAAGACCCAAGGGTCTGCGGTAACAGTCGACCAGACATGGGAAAAACGATGGAGTCTGCCTCCTATCCAAACTGTTGAAGAACACAGAGGGTGACTTACTGAGGGGTCAACGGTAGGAAGAGCCTCTGGATCTCCATGAAGGACCCCAGGACGGGAAGAATGCTGGCGGTTGTCTTGCGTCTTGGGAGGCACAGTATGAGTAGGAGCCTCGACCCGCAGGGCCGCGGGTCGGAAATGATGCACGGCCGGACAGGCGGCCCCTGGAGCTGCCGGCCCTAGAAGAGACCCGCCCCTGAAAGACGCGTCTCATTGACGACTGGGCCTTATCAAGGGCAGTGAAGGCCCCTACAAATCGACCAAGGTCTTTGATGAAGGAGTCTCCGAACAGGAGACCCTGTGCGTCCTTGCCGGCCTCCGTGATGGCTAAGAGCTCTGGCTCTATCTTAAAAAGGATAGCCTTACGCCTCTCGATGGAAAGAGAGGAATTGACATTAGCGGTGATGCACACCGCTCTCTGGACCCATCCGCTAAGCTTTTCAGGGTCAACGAGTATATTCTGGGCCCTGGCAGATTCTGCCATTTCAAAAATCTTGGTCAGAGGACCTAAAATCTCAAGCAATTTGTCTTGACAGGCCTTCAAGGCCGATTCCAAACCCCTATGCAGGTTCCATCCGGACTTAGCCAGGAATTGCGTCATCTTCGGGTCTACCGAAGGGGTCTTGCCCACTTTGCTAGGAATTATGGGCCTAGGGCACTCTGCCCTTAGCTTATTTCTTGCCTCCTTGGACAGGGGTTGGCGAACCGAGACTCTAAATATCTCGCCACGTGGTCGGATGGTAACCATTCGGAGGACCGAGGGTGGTGGTAAGCATCTGGGTCAAAAAGAGACTCTCCTGACGGGTCAAGGACCGCAGAAGTAGGTGTTAGAGGTGGGTCAGAAGGGGCGACCACAGGTTCCACCATAGTAGTAGAGGGGCCAGGGAGGATCTCCTCCGTGTAATCAAGATCCTCTTCCCCGGAAGATATATTCTGTAAATTTGCCTCCTCATCCGTTATTACTTCAGATTCAGAATCGGGTTCAGGCTGCGCTCTGGCGCACTTCCAAAACCTCGCCTTTTCTGCCCGGTGGGCATGGACTCTTTTGCGCGATGTATGCGCGTCTCAGTGGTGGAATCTTGCACACCGGTCATGGGGTTTCTGGAGGCATTGGGCTCAGGCACAGGATGACTGTGCTGACGGGCAGGGCGGTGATGGCGTTTGGTGGATGCATGGCCCTTAAGAGCTTCAGAAATGGAGATAAGTAATGGCGCTGGATACAGAGCCCATGGCAGCTTGGATAGCAGCCGCTACCGAGCGCTGAAAATCAGAGGTATGTAATGCCTCAGGGCTGGAGGGTAAATTATGGCTCAAAGAAGGAGTCTCAGCATCCTCAGGAAGCTCAGGTAAGACAGGGTTAATGGGGTTATTGCCCTCTGCCATGATAGAACTGACCAGCTAGTGAACAGCAAAAAAGGGAGAGGGAGACTCAGAGCGCACAGGAACTGTAGATACTTGCCATCCGGTGTGGCCGCGACAAAGGGAAGCACGAACTGCAGGACAAAGATGGCGGCTGAAGTCTCGCGAGAATTTGCGAGACTTCTGGTCAGCCGCTGGAAGTCTGAGAGTCTTCCGGCCGCGGCGAATACAGAAGCGAGAGAGGCGCGCAAGGAGAAGATGATGGGCGGATATAAGATGGCGAGGGGGAGTGGCCAAGCGGACTAGCGCTCGGAAACAAAGTAGGTGGCAAAGAAGGAAGCGGGGACACCAGGCAGGAGGGAGAAGAACTAAACCGAGGGAAAAAACTCCCAGGGCACAGGGAAATAAGGGAATACAAACCCGAGAATAAAGTAAAATAAAGTAAAATCACAAAGGATAAATAAGAGGTCCAGAGGACCAAGGGCTAAGCTGAGGGGAGAAACCCCAGTGATATCCGTATAATTATACCAGTATCACAGTGAATTGTAAAAACAGCTACACAGCCTAGAAAAGTACTTATCTTGATGTGGAGCAGCAAAGAAAGAGGAGGAGCTGTTGGATTCCAGGACTCTTATACTGGGTTAGGGGAGGGCTTGTTGCCATGGTTACCCTGTGTGGTAAAAGTTTTTTCTCTGTGCTGCTAAAGATTTCAGTAAGGAAAGAGAATGCAATAGGAGCCTCCATGTCATGTAATAAAATTGCAGTTACAACAAAGAATATATCAATAGATAAATAAGTAAATAAATCGGCCTGTAGGGCAGAAGATGAAAAATACTAGGTAATGGGAGTTCAAGTAGTTTTAATATTGCAAGATGAGGTCATGGCGTTTATTCAGACCTATTGGCTGACGGGATCCCAATTGAAAGATCCAAAATGTCTCTCTATTCAGAAGTTTTCTTCTGTGGTCTCCCCCTCTAGGTGGTAGAAAGACCCTCTGTATACCCTGCACTTTCAGACCAGATGTATCCCCTGCATGTAATACCGCGAAGTGTAGACTAGCAGCTGAGACGTTGCGGCTCTTGTAATGCGGTATGTCCGAAATATGCTTGCGTATCCTATTCTTCAGAGGGTTGATTGTGCAGCCTACATATTGCAGTGAGCATATTTCACAGGTGATCAGGTATACCAGATACTTGGTATTACAATTGATGTGTGATTGCATATTAAATGTTTTACCATCTGCTGCAGACCTGAAAGCCTTATCAGTGACCATATGCTCACAACAAATGCATTTGCGGTGTCCGCATTTAAAGCTGCCTTTAAAACTGAGCCATGTTGGTTGTCTAGGTTTTACCTCTCTAAAGAAGCTCGGGCTGATTAGATTGCCAACAGTGGGAGCTTTTCTAGCCACACACCTCATGCCATCAGATACCACATTTGCCCACTGCCCGTCATAATTCAAAACATGAAAATATTTTTTCATGATTTTACAGATCTCTGGAAATTCATAGCTATACTGTGTTACAAAATAGGTGGTATGTTTACCCATATAAAGAGCGCTGGTAGAAGCACGATCAGTGCGATGCCTCGGAAATACCAACTGGTTTCTGTCCATGTCAGATACAAGTCTGTTGGCTCGTTCTATGTTGCTGGGTGTGTATGCCCTATACAACAACCTAGTTTGTATTTCAGAGGCTTCCTTGTTGCCCCTCAGGCATAAATCCAAAAATTGAATTTCTATGAAAGATAAATTGTATTGTATCCAATAACTAATTAAAATACGCAGCCAGCTCTGGTATGGACGCCACACTCCCAGACCACACCATAAGTAGGTCATCTTAATCGTACTGAGACCTCAGCACACGTCTAATTGAATGTCTTTTGTGGGTGCTCGTCTCCTGATAGCCTCCTTCCACCCGCGGAGTGAAATCATAGCTTTAAATAAGTTTTTCAGAGACAGCACACCAATGTAGCTTTATATTCAACCTTTATTTACCAGTGGTATATTCTCAATATATTCTTATGACATTTATTGCCATGTGCAACGTTTCGGGCCCATTCGGTGCCCTTTGTCAAGCTGGATGGCCGGTCTGCGTGTTTCCACGGCGTGCGGTAGTCATCGATGTAACGTCCATACCAGAGCAGGTGATCCACAAAAGGAGAGATGTCGATAAGGAGGAAGCAACCCTCCCACCATGCCATAAATATAATGCCTGTAGAAAAAGAGTATTATCAAATAAAAAATAGTTATGCCTGAGGAGGAAATCCACAACTGAAATGATGTATGCTCTGAGTTCAAGAGTGTACCTGCTATAGTGGTTCATGAACCAACTAAGGGACGTGAGGGCTAGGTTGTGTGGGATGTTGGTATATAGGGACTTGATGTCAGCTGTGATCCACACAATGTCCTCCCTCCATTCAAAATCTGAAAAGGCCTGTAATACAGACCGTGAATCCTGTAAAAATCCAGGAATTAATTGGACCAGGGGTTGAAGGAGGGAGTCTACCCACTCTGAAAAACGTTCAGAGTAGGATCCAATCCCAGCTACAATGGGCCTTAGGGGGGGAGGGAAGACATTTTTGTGGATCTTAGGCAGTGCATGAAAAATTGGGGTCACCGGATGTTCCACTTAAATGTAATACTTGTCCTTGCTACTAAGACACCCAGATGACACACCTGTTTCGAGAATACTCTTCATTTTCCGTTGGAAAGATATAAGTGGATCCCCAGATAATCGGGTATACACCTGTGTGTCCTGCAGCATGGTTGTGACAAGCTGTTTGTATAGACCCCTGTCTATATAAGCTTCCCTTATTATAATATCCTGTCTATCCCTTAAATCTCGAAATGCAGCTCTCTCTGCCCGAGTCATATTGAAGTGACTATTAGACTGTATAGTATCATGTAGGAGACATAGATCCTTTTCTACTAGTTCCTGATACATGTCTAGTGCTGCAGATCGAGATTGTATTGGGTAGAAACCTGGTTTGGAAGTCCTAAAGTGGCTCGAAGAGTTAATATGACCAGGCTCATTGTTCAGCATGGTTTGTAAAGAATTGCAGTGGACCAGCTCAACAAATCTCAACCCACTGGTATAACTGGTGATAGGTGGTGCACTGCAAGTCCCACTCTCGAAATCACTGGGTTTATCACACACAGAGGTAACCAGAGAGGATATGTTGGTTGACCCCTCACATACATTCAATTTAGATGTTAAAGGCGGGGAGGGTATAGCAGTAAGATCGCGGACATCTTCCATCGATTCATCCTGGAAGTGTTTTTTCAGAGTAAGGCTGCGAGCAAATCTGTTAACGTCCAAGATGGTACGATATAACTCAAAATGATAAGTAGGGGAAAATGATAAGCCCTTTCTCAAAACACCAACCTGATCAGATGATAAAATGGACGCCGACATGTTTAGAACCTGAATGTCCATTTTCATTTCTTCTGGCGAGAGGAGTAGCGTCGTTTTTTTCCTGTGCCGCCTGCCTGCACTCCATTTTTTGATTGTCTTTCATGCTGGCCGGTTGGTCGTGGAAAATGCTCCAAACCCCCCTCTCCATCGTCAGGTAGGTTATCAAATTCAGGTGAAGATTCCACTGAATCTCGTTCGGCTGAACTAAATAATACCTTGGACGTTCGTCTGTGCCTGGAACGGGATCTCCGCAAGATAGAGCGAGGTGTGCTCCCACGAATCTCTGCCCATGTATACAGTCGTGGCCAAAAGTTTTGAGAATGACACAATTATTAGTTTTCACAAAGTTTGCTGCTAAACTGCTCTAGCAGCTTAGATCTTTGTTTCAGTTGTTTCTGTGATGTAGTGAAATATAATTGAAACGTATGAAGTGCGTGTAAAGGCTTTTATCGACAATTACATGACATTTATACAAAGAGTCAGTATTTGCAGTGTTGGCCCTTCTTTTTCAGGACCTCTGCAATTCGACTGGGCATGCTCTCAATCAACTTCTGGGCCAATTCCTGACTGATAGCAACCCATTCTTTCATAATCACTTCTTGGAGTTTGTCAGAATTAGTGGGTTTTTGTTTGTCCACCAGCCTCTTGAGGATTGACCACAAGTTCTCAATGGGATTAAAATCTGGGGAGTTTCCAGGCCATGGACCCAAAATGTCAACGTTTTGGTCCCGAGCCACTTAGTTATCACTTTTGCCTTATGGCACGGTGCTCCATCGTGCTAGAAAATGCATTGTTCTTCACCAAACTGTTGTTGGATTGTTGGAAGAAGTTGCTGTTGGAGGATGCTTTGGTACCATTCTTTATTCATGGCTGTGTTTTTGGGCAAAATTGTGAGTGAGCCCACTCCCTTGGATGAGAAGCAACCCCACACATGAATGGTCTCAGGATGCTTTACTGTTGGCATGACACAGGACTGATGGTAGCGCTCACCTTTTCTTCTCCGGACAATACTTTTTCCAGATGCCCCAAACAATCGGAAAGAGGCTTCATCAGAGAATATGACTTTGCCCCAGTCCTCAGCAGTCCATTCACCATACTTTTTGCAGAAGAGCAATCTGTCCCTGATTTTTTTTTGGAGAGAAGTGGCTTCTTTGCTGCCCTTCTTGACACCAGGCCATCTTCCAAAAGTCTTCGCCTCACTGTGTGTGCAGATGCGCTCACACCTGCCTGCTGCCATTCTTGAGCAAGCTCTGCACTGGTGGCACTCTGATCCCGCAACTGAATCCTCTTTAGGAGACGATCCTGGCGCTTGCTGGACTTTCTTGGATGCCCTGAAGCCTTCTTAACAAGAATTGAACCTCTTTCCTTGAAGTTCTTGATGATCCTATAAATTGTTGATTGAGGTGCAATCTTAATAGCCACATTATCCTTGCCTGTGAAGCCATTTTTATGCAAGGCAATGATGGCTGCACGCGTTTCTTAAGTTAATTTTCAGGTCAAAGAAGGACTATGCAATTCATCTGATCACTCTTCATAACATTCTGGAGTATATTCAAATTGCTATTATAAAAACTTAAGCAGCAACTTTTCCAATTTCCAATATTTATGTAATTCTCAAAACTTTTGGCCACGACTGTATTCTGCATCATTACTGTAATCCAACAGGTCCCTGTTGAACTTATTTTGTTTGAACAGCAACAGATCCTCTTCCACTTTATTTAGATTGTCCTTGAGTCGATTGTCTAAATCGACAAAAAACGGCATATTGGAATGTGCTGATAGAGAATCTTGAGCTTTTTTAATTTCTTCTCTGAGATTGAATAGAGCATCCTGCTCATGTTGTACTATCAGTTCCATAAGTTTCAAGGAACAATCTGACAAAATAGCTTGCCATTGCAGAGTGAAGGAATCTGAATAAACAGTGGTGGGTTTCTTTTTTATTCTAAGGCCACGGGGAATCATTTTTTTATCCATATACTTTTGCAATGATGTGGCATCCCACCAAGTATGTAATTCCTTCATCATTAACTTTTCAAGAGATGACATATGTGCTTTCACATTGAGAACATCTTGCATCAACCCATGTATTCCCTTTGTCTAATAACAGTTTTGCAATCCTTGTCTTAATTCTGTTCATTCTTTCTACAATGCCTGCAGATTGTGGGTGATACGATACATGGAGCTGTTGTTGTACCCCTAGAATAGCAAAAACTGTTGGCATGATTTTACCTGTAAAATGACTTCCTCTGTTGGGATCCCCAAAGTACAAAACACATGATTCACCAATGCCCTCGCTGTAGACAGAGCATCATCTTTCCTGACAGATAAAATCTCTACCCATTTTGAAAATACATCCACCACCACTAATGCATGCCTGAGTCCATGTTTGCCTGTAGGTAAAGAACCTATGTAGTCTATCTGTAATGTAGACCAAGGACCATCTGCAGGTGCAATTCATAAAAGTGGAGGCTTTTGTCCTTTAGGTCGTGGGTTTTTTTGAGCAAAAATGAGACATAACTGAACAACATCTTGGTGTCACAAATAATGGGGAGGGGAGGGGCACCAGAATGACAACCGAAGATAAAAGACAAAGAACTAAGCCTCAAGGCTAGGGAGAGGGGGAAAGGTCACCTCCTAGGAAACCCCTAGAACTGGCCCTGACTCCTGTCAGTATGTATAGACCCTGAAGGTGGTAAAATACATACGCCGATACCTAAACCCTAAGATCCCTGTGTAATGGTTTGAATCTCTCTGTGACAATGGCCACACCCATCTGCCTCCCAGCCAAGCTCTTGAACTAAACCCTGCTTACCTCATATGCATAGCCAATCAAAGGGGGTTTTACAATTTACCAATTGAAAGAGGTGTTCCAACTGTCAATATAAATATATGTGGGGCATTCAATAAAGAATTTTGTCAGTTTGAACTCACATTCAGCCTGACTGGTGTTAGTTCTGTGAGAATTGAAACGGCACGATCGGTCGTTTGAGGCCGGATCATTAACGGCGGAACTAGCAGATATTGTGGTCACATCAGGGAGTGCCGTGAGAGCAGAATAGAGCGAGCAGGGGCTCGTTACATTGGTGGCAGCGGTGGGATTGGCTCTCCAGTTACTGGGACACTCCAAATCACAACTAGAAATGACCAGCTACGCAGCCTGCAGGAGAGACACGCTGAAAGATTTAGTTGAGAGCCGAGGAGGGATCGCTGGGACAAAAAACAAGGCCACCTTGATCAGTGAGTTAGCGGAGATGGATCAGACGGATAGTGATGCCTGACCTCGGTCCGTGGAAGACTTGTTCCAGCAACAAGTTAGAGAGCGGTTGGCATTATATGGTGCCGAGACATCCAGCTGCAGGATAAGCGGCAAGAGAGAGAACTAGAGCGACAAGACAGAGAATTGGAGCGACAACATGAGTGGAGAATGGCGGAAATATGGCGATCAGAGATACAGCACCTGTCTGTAAGTTGCCCTTTCGCGCATTAAAATTATTTAAGGAAGGAGAGGAGGAAATAGAAGAGTTCCTCCAGGACTTTGAGAGACTGTGCCAGATACATAAAGTGCCGTCCCAAGATCGGGTCACCTTACTGACGAGTAACCTAACTGGCAAAGCTGCGGATGCGTATCAGGCCATGGAGGATGAGGACGCCATGGATTATGACCGGGTAAAAGAAGACCTGCAAGCCCTATTTGCCATTACCCCTGATGCCAACCGGATTAAGTTTCGAGAATCCCGGAAACAAGGCAACCTAACCTACGTGGAGTGGTCACATCGTCTGCAGCGGAACCTCAAGGGCTGGTTCCAGGGAAGCCATGCTCATACCATAGAGGACATCACCCAGCTAGTTCTCTTAGAGCAGTTCTTTGACCACACCCCTCCGATAGTACGGGATTGGGTGCGAGATAAGCGGCCACAGACGGTACAGCAAGCGGCGACTTTGGCCGATGAATATCTGGACTACCGCGGCCCAGTTTACCGACCTCGAGCCCAACTCCAGTATCTCAGTGGGCTGCCTCTAGACCCTTAGACCGATCAAAACCTTCTACTGGGCCTAAGTGCTATACATGTAATTAGACGGGTCATCTGCAGCGTTATTGCCCTAACCGATCCCCGAGGTACCAAGAGACTGCCCAGTCATCCAGGTCGGTGACTTAATGCCTCCAGAACGAGGCCAACCCTCTAGATGTTCAGGAAGAGTTTGGTGAGCTGTTCGAGGCTGATCCCATCCAGGCCGCAGCTGAAGATAATCGGCAGCACCATCGTCAGGCGGTATGGGTTAATGGGCAGCCGGCCCAGGGACTTTGTGACTCCGGGGCTGCGATTACCCTTATTCAGCCTCACATGGTTCCTCAGTCGGCCCGAACTGGCCAGACTGTGGTAGTCAGGGTAGCAGGGGGCAAGGTGTTACGTTTATCCACCGCCAGAGTTCACCTGGATTGGGGCTCAGGGAAGCGACAAGTGCGAGTAGGGATACTCCATGAGTACTTTTGGGGAACGACTTGGGCCATTTGACTTCTTCATTTGCACCAGAGACCGCCATGGCCGTGACCACCCGACAACAAAGCCACCTACAAGGCAACTTCACTCCTATGGGGACCCAGGGAAGACCAAATCCTCCCACGTTACTCCGACTTGACAGCCCCATGTCCTGGGATTCTCCTTATGACGTTAGGCAAGAAACCCGGAGAGACCCTACTTTAGCGTGCTATCAGGACAGGGCAGGCAAGGATCCAGGGGGCTTAGGGGAAGACAGAATAGAGTGGGAGGGAGGGCTTCTTTATCGTTACATTGAGGGGGTGGGCAACGGGAAGCACGAGGGCCCCTACAAACAGCTAGTCATACCCCAGAAGTACAGACAGGAGCTATTGAGGCTGGCTCACGATATCCCCTTGGCCGGACATTTAGGGATAGCTAAGACCCGGATTCAGTTGTCTTGTGCTTTCTTCTGGCCTAGGTTACATGCAGAGGTACGAGAATACTGCCGGACCTGTGAGAACTGCCAGAGGGTAGGAAAGGCGGGGATCATACAAAAGCCTCTCTGCACCCCATGCCGATAATTAGGAACCCTTTAGCCAGATAGCAGTAGACATTATTGGCCCACTGGCCCGCCCCAGTGCCACTGGGAAGAAGTATATTCTTACAGTGGTGGATTACGCCACCCGCTACCCGGAAGCCATTCCCCTATCCAATATCCAGGCTGACACGGTAGCTGAGGCCTTACTGCGGGTGTTCACTAGGGTAGCATTTCCCCAGGAGATATTGTCTGATCAAGGAAATCAGTTCACCGCCAAGCTGACCCGGCAGCTCTGGCGCCTCTGTGGTATTAAAACCCTCCAGAGCGCACCCTACCACCCCCAAACGAACGGGCTGTGCGAGAGATTTAACGGGACCCTAAAGCAGCTACTTCGGGCCTTCGTGGAGAGTAGGAAGGATTGGGAGAAATATCTTCCCCACCTACTGTTCGCCTACAGGGAGGTGCCTCAAGAGTCTACAGGGTTTTCACCATTTGAGCTGTTGTATGGGCGAAGGGTTAGGGGACCCTTAGACTTAGTGAGGGCCCAGTGGGAAGGGGGAGAGGATCCGGAAGGCCTCCCCATCCTTAGTTACGTCTTGGAACTCAGGGAGCGACTGCGGGAACTTACCGAGCTAGTCCATGAGAATATGCAATCAGCCCAGAGTCAGCAATTAATAGTGATTGATCATCACCTGTGTATAACAGATTTGTTTTGTAAACTGGGATTCTTAAAACATAGCGTTTACTAGGTCATTTAAAATATTGGTTTTTAACAAGGTGATGAACAACAACATTTACCTCCACTATACCAATTCAAATACATGAAAAAAGGATGGATCTTACCACATCTTTGCAAGATCCACAACCATTGGAGGAGGTCCTGGTGTTAGATGATACCGGGAACCGGCGCGACCAGGGTGCTTGTGTTGGTGTTGGCACCGTGAATAGCTTCTAAAAGGCCCTATTATGTCTTTCCTTC
This sequence comes from Bufo bufo, assembly GCF_905171765.1. Taxonomy (NCBI): domain Eukaryota; kingdom Metazoa; phylum Chordata; class Amphibia; order Anura; family Bufonidae; genus Bufo; species Bufo bufo. The sequence continues at coordinate 6,641,712 of NC_053390.1, forward strand.
CTCATTGAGAGTTGGGGGCTATTAACAGCGCCTGCCTAACACACATGGAGCACCCGCCCCGACAGGGGCGACCCCACACCGAACCTTTCCCTCGGTATGGGTCTAGTGTTCTATATGGCCCTAATTACAAAGCCCTACATGCCATGTTTCTGTCTTGCTTTTGAGACATCATCAGGGGACTTCACACATGTATTTAAGAGCAACTAAAAATAAAATCACAAACATACACTAAATACAGGTCACACGTATTACTGAGTACCGCATATAGGATAATTTTCAACAGACTCAGGTTACTTACTAAAGATCAAGGTGGTTTTAGCCTCGTATCTTCACTCATTATAGTTGATAGTTCTTATCCTTGCTGTACCATGGGAAGTGTCCCATGACAGCCGGTGTCTCACCACAAACAGCAATGATTTGGGTGAGCACTCAACAGTTGTTATCCACCTCTTTATATACCTCACCTCCCAGTGAATGTACGCCCCCCTGATTACCTGCTTCACCTGTCCGTATCCATCAAGGTGCATGTTGCTGCATGTGGAACACACGCCGCTCGCATGCGTTCCACCGGACCGGAAGCTGGAGTCACATGGTGCGGGCTAACCGGAAGTGAGGTGAAGACCTGCGTCTAGGCGTTACTCGTTACATAGCAACCTCCAGGATCCGCACGGCCTAATCGCAAGCAAATGATAACTTGCCTGCTTTTTGTATATATGCACAATCTCAAGCCGGATTTGTTTGGCAGGATCGCCGAGCCTCCGGTACCGCACTCGATATAACAGCCACCAGCTGAGCCTTGGAGACAAGTACATTGGCTTCAATATACAATATAATATTTACATTCCATCCAAATGGCTAGTCAGTGTTCGAGCCAAATCAGCCAGCACGTCTCACATGCTTCAAATAGGAAATATGATATTTAAATTCCATCCAAGTGGCTAGTCAATGTTCGGGCCAAATTAACCATCACATCTCACATGCTCATCACTTTAGATGAGCTCATGTGAGTATAAGGGAAATTTGGCTACATTTCTCCCCCCCTGGGTTAGTTCCACTTTTCAATGGTGGAATACTACTGTGAGAAGATGATACTCATATAAAGCAGCAGTAATTCTGTTGTTCGTTTAGGCCAGAGGGGTGGACCGTCCTGAGATAAAAGATCCATTTTGCTTCGCATTGAAGGATCCTTTTATCAAAGTCGCCCCTTCTTATTCCTGGCTTGATTTTTTCAATCCCCATGAAGGAAAGGCAATCCAGCATACCATCATGTTCAGTGTTCACATGTCGTGCCACCGACGTGTCTCTGCCATTTCTAATATCGCTTAAATGCTCTCCTATCCTTCTCCTTAGTTCCCTACCTGTCTTTCCGACATATTCCTTTCCACATTTACATGTGATTTTATATACCACTCCCATGCTTTTACAGTTAATGATGTCATTAACTATATACACTCACCTAAAGAATTATTAGGAACACCATACTAATACGGTGTTGGACCCCCTTTTGCCTTCAGAACTGCCTTAATTCTACGTGGCATTGATTCCACAAGGTGCTGATAGCATTCTTTAGAAATGTTGGCCCATATTGATAGGATAGCATCTTGCAGTTGATGGAGATTTGAGGGATGCACATCCAGGGCACAAAGCTCCCGTTCCACCACATCCCAAAGAGGCTCTATTGGGTTGAGATCTGGTGACTGTGGGGCCATTTTAGTACAGTGAACTCATTGTCATGTTCAAGAAACCAATTTGAAATGATTCAAGCTTTGTGACATGGTGCATTATCCTGCTGGAAGTAGCCATCAGAGGATGGGTACATGGTGGTCATGAAGGGATGGACATGGTCAGAAACAATGCTCAGGTAGCCCGTGGCATTTAAACGATGCCCAATTGGCACTAAGGGGCCTAAAGTGTGCCCAGAAAACATCCCCCACACCATTACACCACCACCACCAGCCTGCACAGTGATAACAAAGCATGATGGATACATGTTCTCATTCTGTTTACGCCAAATTCGGACTCTACCATTTGAATTTCTCAACAGAAATCGAGACTCATCAGACCAGGCAACATTTTTCCAGTCTTCAACTGTCCAATTTTGGTGAGCTCGTGCAAATTGTAGCCTCTTTTTCCTATTTGTAGTGGAGATGAGTGGTACCTGGTGGGGTCTTCTGCTGTTGTAGCCCATCCGCCTCAAGGTTGTGCGTGTTGTGGCTTCACAAATGCTTTGCTGCAGACCTCGGTTGTAACGAGTGGTTATTTCAGTCAACGTTGCTCTTCTATCAGCTTGAATCAGTCGGCCCATTCTCCTCTGACCTCTAGTATCCACAAGGCATTTTTGCCCACAGGACTGCCGCATACTGGATGTTTTTTCCTTTTCACACCATTCTTTGTAAACCCTAGAAATGGTTGTGCGTGAAAATCCCAGTAACTGAGCAGATTGTGAAATACTCAGACCAGCCCGTCTGGCACCAACAACCATGCCACGCTCAAAATTGCTGAAATCACCTTTCTTTCCCATTCTGACATTCAGTTTGGAGTTCAGGAGATTGTCTTGACCAGGACCACATCCCTTAATGCATTGAAGCAACTGCCATCTGATTTGTTGACTAGATAATTGCATTAATGAGAAATAGAACAGGTGTTCCTAATAATTCTTTAGGTGAGTGTATATCTTGCCAGTGTTGTTACTCCTGAAAGACTTTGCCTTGGTCAAAAGGGGCACGCCACACATCTCCCGCATTTAAAGTTACCACTAATGCCTCTCTCAAGCCATGTTTTTTTTTATGGGGCACTGGTGTATAGTGGCTATACACCATCATATCACGGATGCTTTTGCCACGTCTATACGTGATGCTGGGGGGCCCCTTTATGACCCTACAAATGTCAGGGTCCATCTGAAGCACATGCCAATGTTTAGATATAATATCTCTTATTGCAGAGGAACAGCCATTGTATGTACTAATAAGACGGATCTCCTTGTTTTCACTAGGGCCACTGTTAATGGGGGTATCAACTTTCGGGGCCAATAAGGACCCTCTGTCCTTATTCAGGGCCATCTGGTATGCTGGGGTGAGTACACCTCCTGGATATCCACCGTCTAAAAATCGGGTTTTCAGGTCATCAGCTTGTTTGATGAACTCTGAACGCCTGGAACAATTCCTCCTTAATCGCAGATATTGCCCTCTCGGTATTCCCTTCCTGAGGGGATATGGATGGCTACTTTCCCATCTCAGGAGGGAATTCGTAGAGGTCGGTTTCCGATAAATGGATGTCTCCAGGAAGCCCATCCGATTTATACTGACGCAGATATCCAGGAAGGGGAGTTTAGATGAATCACATTCAGATGTAAAATGGAGGCCTATCTACTTTCGGTTTAGTTGTTGAACCAAAGCAGAGGTCTCCATACTCCCCTTCCAGATGACGAAGACATCATCTATAAAGCGCGCCCACTTTTGAACGCACTGTAATTCCATTGTGGACTCATCCCTGAATACTATAGTGTTTTCCCACCAGCCCAGGAATAGATTTGCATACGATGGGGCACAGGGATTCCCCACCGCGGTGCCCATTAAACAGAAAGTTATTCCTTTTCAGTGAGAATTCCAACAATTCTAGTACAAAGACATTGTGTGCCCTGAAATGTTTCCCTCTGGACGACAGAAAGTATGATACTGCATGCAGGCCCCATTTATGTGGGATGGATGAGTATAGGGCTTCCACATCTATAGTCCCCAATATGCAACCCTTGTCAAGATGGATGCCCTCTATCTGTCTAAGAAGGTCCCCAGTGTCTTTTACATGAGATGATAAGGAAAGAACGAAGGGTGCCAGGATCTTATCTATGTACACTCCTAGATTTTGGTTCAGGCTATCAATGCCTGATACAATCGGGCGCCCTTTTAAAGGGTCATAGCCCTTGTGTACTTTTGGGAGACTATAAAATGTGGCGATTTGTGGGCATTCGGGATACAAAAAATCAATTTCTTCCTGACTGATTAGTTTGGCAAGTTTTGCCTTATCCAGGATGTTTTTTAGCTCTTTTTGATAAACCGGGGTCGGGTCACTCTGTAGGATTTCATAGCAATCCCGTGGAGCTAATAGCTTCTCACACATCACCTCATAATTCTTTGTACTCAGGATGAGTCTGTTACCACCTTTATCTGATGGCTTAATAACGATGTTTTTATTCTTAGACAAGTCATCCAGTGCACACAGTTCATCCTGAGTACAATTTTGGGGTGCTGAGTGCAGGTGGGTGGTCTCCAGGTCACTACTGACCAGTTTAAGAAATACATCTACGCAGTTCGTCTTGCGTACAGGGGGTACCCTCCTGCTCTTTGTTTTAAGAGTTGTAAAGGGTCCCTCACCCAAATACGGTTCATTAGTCGCTATCAAGCTTTCTAGCAGTTTTACATCAGGTACCATCTCTCTGGGGACACCCATCTCTGCGCTTTTCCTCTCAATATTGCAAAAGTACTTATACCATCGCAATTTGCACGCAAAAAGATTCAAATCAACAACAGTCTTAAAGGGATTATACTTGGGCGTGGGGACAAAGGAGAGACCCTTCTCAAGGACCTTAGTTTCTATGTTAGTGAGGGTGTGATCTGACAGATTAATTATTTTGGGGCCAGCACTGTTGCTGCTCCCTGAGGTTGTTGTGGTACTCGATTCCGTAGGGGGTATGTCGAGCTCTGATCTAAAAAACCCTGTCCACCCTTGTTATAGTATCCCCCCCGGTAATTTTTCCTACCACGTCCTCTACCTTTAGTTGGATTTTTCCGGTTTTCTGAATATTGTTCTTTCTCTGATCCTGACAAGTCTGTCTCTGTCGATGAGATGTCAGTATCTCTCTCAGTCACCCTTCTTCTTTCCGTTATTTGTACATATACTTTATTTTCTTTGAAATCAGCTAGGTCCCGTGTAAACTGTTTATTTTTACGCTCCTTAAGATGGTATTGTAATTGGTCTAGGGAGGTCTGAAGCTGTTTCCCCTTTGTCCCAAAATCCGTTTCTTGTGAAAAAGACTGTGTGATCGCTATTTGGTCTCGTAGTTTAATATCAAGTCCTAACAGGGTCTGTCGTTCCTGTTCTATTAATAATCTCATGAACCTTAATGAGCTACTAGTAGCCTAAGATTCCTATTTGTTCATCAAGGAGGTGTTTCTGCAACGAGTTGCAGGAGTAAGGTTGATGCGTAGACCACGTGGAACAATGTTATGCTCTAAATAATGTTCCAAACTTTGAACCTCCCACCAAGAAACTATTTGTTCTTTATATACTTTTTCAAGCTCCTTAAAGGAAGCGCCATAAGATGGAATATATTTCTTCTGGCAGAATGCTCTGTCAGAAAAAACCTCCTTGGCCTCAGTCAGCCAGCTATCCGAATCGAAGCCCGTGCTCAGAATTCCTGCCATATCCAATATATGTTCAATTCAAGATAAAATTAATTATATCACCACACTGGATAAATCTGTGGTGGTATCTAGTTACACCCAAATATATAACAGATTTGTTTTGTAAACTGGGATTCTTAAAACATAGCGTTTACTAGGTCATTTAAAATATTGGTTTTTAACAAGGTGATGAACAACAACATTTACCTCCACTATACCAATTCAAATACATGAAAAAATCATCACCTGTGTATATAGCAAAGAAGGAGGGCCCGCCCAGAAAAGGGCGACCCCACTCAATCGACAGCTCACCCTAATGTGCCCTGGATGCCCCTAAAAACCACATTAATAATGCTAAAAGTCGTCCCAACGCGTGATGTCCCAGATGCTGGCCGCCTAGATGAAAAGAGGTGCAAAGAATGTCCAAACAAACCATACCTTTATACAGACGCCACTCTCCAGGTGCCGCCGCTCAAGAATCAAAAACCGGAAGTGACTATACATCACTTCCTGTATTTGGAATGCAAAATGCGTTCCACCGCTGATGTACTTCCGGTATATGGAACGCAAGCAGCGCTCCAAATTCACAGGACAGCAGCACAGAGGGATTAATACCCAGGATCAATGCGCAACATTGCATAAACTACATCATGAGGGGCTGAGAGGCGTGTGGTATGGGATCAATATCCATATAACATATATTAATTAGATTATTAAGAATATGAATGGACAAACTGGGATAGGAGCCAGTAGGGCATTAGACGGAGGATATGTATGTAGAAAGAGGATAATATAAATGGGGGTCAAGGATATAATAGCCATAAACCCACGAATCCTCGTAGATAACACAAAACGCACAAGACCCTTTTTGGTCTGATAAATAAGGCTACATGCACACGACCGTATGTGTTTTGCGGTCCGCAAATTGCGGATCCTCAAAATAAACGGATGACGTTCCGTATGGCATCCGTTTTTTTTGCGGATCCATTGTACTAATGCCTATCCTTGTCCGCAAACTAGAAAAAAATAAGACATGCACTATTTTTTTTTGCAGAGCAACGGAACGGACATACTGATGCGGACAGCACACAGTGTGCTGTCCGCGTTTTTTGCGGACCCATTGAAATGAATGGGTCCACATCCTATCCGCAAAAAGAACGTATCGGACACGGAAACAAAATACGGTCGTGTGCATGAGGCCTAAGGCAGATAAATATAAGAAGCAGGATAAATTAAACACTTAAGTAGTTACGCAATGGTGTGCTCTCAGAGAAAGCAGGCAAAAGATATCTGTTCATTTAGGCCAGAGGGAGACACAGTCTTGAGACGGTGGATCCATTGAGCCTCTTTACGTAGAATTTGTTTGTCCCAGTCACTGCCACGAGCGGATTTACGTACAACCTCAATGACTTGAAAAACAATAGCTCTAGGGTCTCCCTGATGGAATTCAGTAACATGTCGAATAATGGGTTTATCCTGTTTTATTATTGATATCACTCAAATGGTCACCTATTCTTTGTCGTAGTTCCCTTTTGGTCTTCCCAACATAGTTGAGGGGACAGGTACATGTGCAGAGATAGACCACACCCTGTGTCTTACAATTTGCAAAGTCCCTAATTTGGTAGATTTTATTGGTAGAGACACTGCGAAAAGTAGATGATTTGTGGGTAAAATGCAGTACGCCAGTTCTGCAGGGTGAGCGAATATGAGGTCACAGGGGTAGTTAACAAACCGAGGGTTGCTCTTGGTACTCACAGTTTTTATATACCCTGGGCAGGCGTACAGCAGTGATGGAGAGGCTGGCACATGGATCCTCTGGGGCACTCTCTGTATATAGGGACCAGGCCGGGTGGTAGGTGAGGTGCCCTGGGTGTTGGAAGTTTAATGTGCCGGTGGCAAGATCCCTTATAGTTCATGACGCCAGTGCCGGTAACGGTGGCACATCGATTTGTTGTAGGAATAATTGAGGTACACAAAGTTGCAGTGAACCAGAACTTCTTTTTACTGAACAGTTCAACTATTTACAGGTTTTAATTAGTTCCATATGCACAGTGTTGGTCACAGGCAGGCTTCACACAAGTGGCAGGTAAAAGTCTTTACAAGATACTCAGAGGGAATAAAACTTACAGATCAGGCTGTATTTTCCTCAGATCCTGTCTGGCTTTCTCCAAGGCTTGTATGCCCTATATCTGGCTTTATCCTTGGGTAGGGAAAACTTTCTCTGGTGTAAATCCTCTTGCTGTAAATATCCTTCTGCCCTTCAGCTTTCTACTTAGCTGGATAAAAGTGGCTCTGCACTGTACTTTTCAAGGTGCTAGATATCTTCAGGAGGCAACTTCTTCTCCTGGGTTAACTTCTGAGCTTTTCTTACTCAGGAAACTCAGGCAGGCTAGACTGAGCTACTTAGCCTCCTGGACTGGACTGAACTACCCTTTTCTGTCTGGGCCTAACTGTATATATCAGGGGGTTCCCTAGCTCCCTCTACAGCTTAGGAGGAAAAACTACACCCCTAGCAGGCCTGGTACAGGAGATAATCATGAAAGTATACATTACAATGCAATATAAAATACAATAGCAATTTTCCACAGGAGGTGGGGGCAACATGACCCTTAGTAGTGCCCACCCTTACGTAGTGGGACACTACAAAAAGTACAGCAAATACATCCATTACCACATTCAAAGGTACCAAGGGGTTTGCAGTCCAGCCAGGTACCGCTTGGGCGTGGTCTCACATAGTGACTGTGCATAAGACGGTCACCAATAGATCTCCCTCTCCTGTATGTAATCAGGGGTCGTGGAGGGATAAGATCTCCAATATCCGGGTCCGATCGTAAAATCCCCAAATATTGTTTCAAAATGCCCTGTACCTAAAAGTTTTGCTCATCAAATGTACCGATAATACGTAAGTTGTCATCCTCACGTTTTACACTAGGGATGTTGTGCAACAGGATGTGTCTCTCTCTGTCCAATGAATGTTGGAAAGCATCCCTAAGAGTTTCTGATGGATAACCACGTTGGGAAAAACGAGTCAGAAGGTCCCCTGCTTGTGTCTTAAAGGTTTGCAGAGAAGAACAATTCCTTCGTATACGAAGGTATTGTCCCTTCGGTATGCCTTTTTTCAAACTCGGGGAATGATAGCTGCCCCACCTTAAGAGGCTGTTGGTGGATGTCGGTTTCCGATAAGTCTCGGTACATAATTCTCCATTTTTCTTAGTGATGAGAATGTCAAGGAAGGCGATACATCGATTATTGATCTCGTGGGTGAACCTAAGGCCAATGTCATTATTCAGCAACTTAATATCAAATGCCTTAAGCAATTCAGCAGACCCATCCCACAAGATCAAAATATCGTCAATGTATCACCCCCAAAAGAGGATATGGGAAGTCCATCGTTCACACTGTTGATTAAAAACAATAGTGTCTTCCCACCAGCCCAGGAGGAGGTTCACATAACTGGGCGCACAAGGGCTACCCATTGCGGTCCCCCTGAGCTGGTGGAAGAAACGCCCGGCGAACATAAATTAGTTGTGTAATAATATAAATTCAAGAATTTCCAGTACATATTGGTTATGAGTTCTATATTGAACACCCCTTGTTTTAAGAAAATAGTGTGGCCTTCAACCCAAATTTATGTGGAATGCTAGTATAAAGGGCTTCAACATCAATCGATGCTAATAAAATATTGTCTTCAGCCTCAATATTCTCGATTTTTTTCAATAAATCTGTGGTGTCACGTATGTATGATGGTAAAGAAACAACAAAGGGATTAAGTATTCTATCAATATAAATACTGCTATTCTGTGTGATGGAACCGACACCCGAGACAATAGGACGACCTCTTAAGGGAGGATACCCCTTGTGTATTTTGGGTAAGGCATAAAACGTTGGAACTTGTGGGTTGTTTGGATTCATGAATCTCAGTTCATCCGCGGATATGACCTTATCTTCAAAGGCCTGCAATAATATAGTTTCCAGACACATGGCAAAGGGCTCTGTGGGATTACTAGGTAGTATCCCATAACAGGTACTGTTATTTAGAAGATCATAACACATAGTCTGATACATAGAGTGATCCATAAGGACCACATTACCCCCTTTATTTGAAGATTTGCAGACAATTGTTGCATCCTCAGTGAGTGCTTTTAAGGCCTTCCATTCTGCATTATTAAGATTTTTTGTAGTATGAAAATTAGTAGGAGGAATGGCTTCCAACTGTTCAGTGACTAATTTATAAAAAACATCAAGTACCTGAGTATCTTGTGGCGGTGGCATTTTTTTGTTACCCAATCTTCTAAAAGGGAACTAAGTGTATGAACATCCCCAAGGTCTGAGAGAGATGCACCCAGTTCCCTACATGTCTCATTGTCATGTGTTCTGATAAAAACCTTTTCCATTTCAATTTTCAAATGAAGAGATTCAAATCCTTGATCCAACAGAATGAATTAAATCGTGTAGTGGGGACAAAAGAGAAACCTTTCATCAATACCCTACTGGCTCCTATCCCGGGTTGTCAGTGAAAGTAGTTGCTGATCATTCCTGGAAAAGGCTGGGGCAGATTTTTTGTCCTATGGTTGTGGCTCTGCAGGCCGCACATTCAACCCCCTCATTGACTATGCCTTTCCACTCCTGGTCAAAGTTTAATACAGGGAGATGTCGCTGTATGATATTACAAATCTCCGTGTATTCCTTACTGTAGCCTGTCACAAAAGTTGCTGGCTTCCGTTTTTCCTATCCGAAAGTGCCTTTTGGGGAAATATTAATTTCTTTCTGTCTAAAGAGAGAGACAATTTTTTGGCTTCCTCCTATAAACCGTGTAGCATAATTTTGCAAGCAATCTGCTACCGATATTATCTGCTTCCCTTATAAATGCAGTACTATCCAAACAGTTGTCTTGCTCGCAACATTTCGCCCCTTGGTATGTTCCTTCTCACATGAAGTCGCTAAAAGGGTAGTATTGCCAGCCGTATCTTTTCTATGGGTTGATGTTGAAATTACTGAATTGGCAGCATCACCATATAAATGCAGGTCCATAAATACTATAGATTTCGGATCATGACGGATCCTAAATTTGATTGTACACTGCTCAAAAAAATAAAGGGAACACAAAAATAACACATCCTAGATCTGAATTAATTAAATATTCTTCTGAAATACTTTGTTATTTACATAGTTGAATGTGCTGACAACAAAATCACACAAAAATAAAAAAATGGAAATCAAATTTTTCAACCCATGGAGGTCTGGATTTGGAGTCACACTCAAAATTAAAGTGGAAAAACACACTACAGGCTGATCCAACTTTGATGTAATGTCCTTAAAACAAGTCAAAATGAGGCTCAGTAGTGTGTGTGGCCTCCACGTGCCTGTATGACCTCCCTACAACACCTGTGCATGCTCCTGATGAGGTGGCGGACGGTCTCCTGAGGGATCTCCTCCCAGACCTGGACTAAAGCATCTGCCAACTCCTGGGCAGTCTGTGGTGCAACGTGATGTTGGTGGATAGAGCGAGACATGATGTCCCAGATGTGCTCAATTGGATTTAGGTCTGGGGAACGGGCAGGCCAGTCCATAGCATCAATGCCTTCGTCTTGCAGGAACTGCTGACACACTCCAGCCACATGAGGTCTAGCATTGTCTTGCATTAGGAGGAACCCAGGGCCAACCGCACCAGCATATGGTCTCACAAGGGGTCTGAGGATCTCATCTCGGTACCTAATGGCAGTCAGGCTACCTCTGGTGAGCACATGGAGGGCTGTGCGGCCCTCCAAAGAAATGCCACCCCACACCATACCGGTCATGCTGGAGGATGTTGCAGGCAGCAGAACGTTCTCCACGGCGTCTCAAGACTCTGTCACATCTGTCACATGTGCTCAGTGTGAACCTGCTTTCATCTGTGAAGAGCACAGGGCGCCAGTAGCGAATTTGCCAATCTTGGTGTTCTCTGGCAAATGCCAAACGTCCTGCACGATGTTGGGCTGTAAGCACAACCCCCACCTGTGGATGTCAGGCCCTCATATCACCCTCATGGAGTCTGCTTCTGACCGTTTGAGCAGACACATGCACATTTGTGGCCTGCTGGAGGTCATTTTGCAGGGCTCTGGCAGTGCTCCTCCTGTTCCTCCTTGCACAAAGGCGGAGGTAGCGGTCCTGCTGCTGGGTTGTTGCCCTTTTACGGCCTCCTCCACGTCTCCTGATGTACTGGCCTGTCTCCTGGTAGCGCCTCCATGCTCTGGACACTACGCTGACAGACACAGCAAACCTTCTTGCCACAGCTCGCATTGATGTGCCATCCTGGATAAGCTGCACTACCTGAGCCACTTGTGTGGGTTGTAGACTCCGTCTCATGCTACCACTAGAGTGAAAGCACCGCCAGCATTCAAAAGTGACCAAAACATTAGCCAGGAAGCATAGGAACTGAGAAGTGGTCTGTGGTCACCACCTGCAGAACCACTCCTTTATTGGGGGTGACTTGCTAATTGCCTATAATTTCCACCTGTTGTCTATCCCATTTGCACAACAGTATGTGAAATTGATTGTCACTCAGTGTTGCTTCCTAAGTGGACAGTTTGATTTCACAGAAGTGCGATTGACTTGGAGTTACATTGTGTTGTTTAAGTGTTCCCTTTATTTTTTTGAGCAGTGTATCTATCCCCTCATTGAAGTATTCACCTAAAGCTGGAATATCCGCCACATCGCCGACCCATTTAATCAACAGATGGTCTATGTAGCGTCCATACCACTGGATATTATCTAAAAAAGGATTAGCTTTCGTAAATAAAAACTGTCTTTCCCACCAAGCCGTGAAAATATTAGCTATGGAAGGTGAAAATTTCGCCCCCATAGAGACTCCTGCCAGCTGCAAAAAGTACTCCCCATTAAAATGAAAAAATTTTGCTTGAGTACAAATTGCGTAACCTTGCAAATCTAATCTTGGAGCTTTGTGGTATAATCACTATAAGAAACCACTGTAAAGCTTGTATCGCTAATTGATGGGGAATATTGGTATATAGCGATACCACATCTGCTGTTATCCAGTCATAATTAGCATTCCACTCTAAACCGTCGCAAGCTTTCAATACAGTACGTGAATCTTTAAAATATCCGGGAATTGTTGCAGGAGAGAATCCACCCACTCTGATAATTTCTCAGAGTAAGAACCAATACCAGCAACTATTGGTCTCATAGGAGGTAGAAACTCTCCTTTATGTATCTTAGGCAAAGCATGAAAGATAGAAATGATGGGATGTTCTACGTATTTGTATTCCATTTCTTTTTGGCTCAAAATACCCATGCCGAAACCACACTGCACCAAATCTTGCAATTTTATCTGATAGAGGGAGATGGGATCGCTCTTCAGTAGGCAGTAAGCTGCTGAATCTCCCAAAATTTGTGATTTATACACACAACTATCCATTAGAACAACTGCTCCACCTTTATCCGCTTCTTTATTTACTATATTCGATCTCTTTATTAATTTAGTGCATTTTGTTCATCCATGGATAGGGTAAAACCCTTCTTATGTGGAGTTGTGCGACCCACCCTTTCCTTTCCCAGTAATATTTTTTCATGCAACGCAGATAAATCTTTTTCCACTAGATCCTGTAAACGATCCAGAGCAGGAGATCTCAATTCTAATGGATACAAATCACTGTTTGATGTTTTAACATTTTTTAAAGTACTTGTTGATATTGCGCATTGTGTGCCTGACACGGGCCTGCCTGTTGTATGTCAGTGTGTGCCTGACACGGGCCTGCCTGTTGTATGTCAGTGTGTGCCTGACACGGGCCTGCCTGTTGTATGTCAGTGTGTGTCTGACACGGGCCTGCCTGTTGTATGTCAGTGTGTGCCTGACACGGGCCTGCCTGTTGTATGTCAGTGTGTGCCTGACACGGGCCTGCCTGTTGTATGTCAGTGTGTGCCTGACACGGGCCTGCCTGTTGTATGTCAGTGTGTGTCTGACACGGGCCTGCCTGTTGTATGTCAGTGTGTGTCTGACACGGGCCTGCCTGTTGTATGTCAGTGTGTGCCTGACACGGGCCTGCCTGTTGTATGTCAGTGTGTGTCTGACACGGGCCTGCCTGTTGTATGTCAGTGTGTGCCTGACACGGGCCTGCCTGTTGTATGTCAGTGTGTGCCTGACACGGGCCTGCCTGTTGTATGTCAGTGTGTGCCTGACACGGGCCTGCCTGTTGTATGTCAGTGTGTGCCTGACACGGGCCTGCCTGTTGTATGTCAGTGTGTGCCTGACACGGGCCTGCCTGTTGTATGTCAGTGTGGGTCTGACACGGGCCTGCCTGTTGTATGTCTGTGTGTCTGACACGGGCCTGCCTGTTGTATGTCAGTGTGTGCCTGACACGGGCCTGCCTGTTGTATGTCAGTGTGTGCCTGACACGGGCCTGCCTGTTGTATGTCAGTGTGTGCCTGACACGGGCCTGCCTGTTGTATGTCAGTGTGTGTCTGACACGGGCCTGCCTGTTGTATGTCAGTGTGTGCCTGACACGGGCCTGCCTGTTGTATGTCAGTGTGTGCCTGACACGGGCCTGCCTGTTGTATGTCAGTGTGTGTCTGGCGTCTCAAATGTAATACTTCTTTTAAAAGGCTGAGTATCTGATGTATCGGGTACGGATGTCGCACAAATCTTTAATATCATTTATCAGGCTCGTTGACTCACCACCATGTGGAGACCTCTTGTGTTTCCATGAGAATTTCAGAAATCGGTGATAACGGTTCTGGGCGCTGGGTGTTTGATCGCTGTTTCTCTTTACTGGACCAAGTTTTGAAGCTTTCTTTTCTTTTGGCTAAAATTTAAAAACAAACATTTGGATCTATGTAATAAGTATTTTAAACAGACTCATTACGTTAAAATAGTGCGACGCTTTATTGCAACTCACACGCATTAGGACATTCGATAATCGATGTCGCGGGTGCTAGTGCACGGCTCTGGACTGTCGCGGGTGCTAGTGCACGGCTCTAGACTGTGGCGGGTGCTAGTGCACGGCTCTGGACTGTCGCGGGTGCTAGTGCACGGCTCTAGACTGTCGCGGGTGCTAGTGCACGGCTCTAGACTGTCGCGGGTGCTAGTGCACGGCTCTAGACTGTGGCGGGTGCTAGTGCACGGCTCTAGACTGTGGCGGGTGCTAGTGCACGGCTCTGGACTGTCGCGGGCGCTAGTGCACGGCTCTGGACTGTCGCGGGTGCTAGTGCACGGCTCTGGACTGTCACGGGCGCTAGTGCACGGCTCTGGACTGTCGCGGGCGCTAGTGCACGGCTCTGGACTGTGACGGGCGCTAGCGCACGGCTCTGGACTGTGGCGGGCGCTAGCGCACGGCTCTGGACTGTGGCGGGCGCTAGCGCACGGCTCTGGACTGTGGCGGGCGCTAGCGCACGGCTCTGGACTGTGGCGGGCGCTAGCGCACGGCTCTGGACTGTGGCGGGTGCTAGTGCACGGCTCTGGACTGTCACGGGCGCTAGTGCACGGCTCTGGACTGTCGCGGGCGCTAGTGCACGGCTCTGGACTGTGGCGGGCGCTAGTGCACGGCTCTGGACTGTGGCGGGCGCTAGTGCACGGCTCTGGACTGTGGCGGGCGCTAGTGCACGGCTCTGGACTGTGGCGGGTGCTAGTGCACGGCTCTGGACTGTCGCGGGTGCTGGTGCACGGCTCTGGACTGTCACGGGCGCTGGTGCACGTCTCTGGTCTGTCGCGGGCGCTGGTGCATCTGCGGTCCAAATATTTCTCACAACCCGTGCGTCGCTCCCCGGTGTCTGAAAACCTGAAATTAGAAGGAAAGGATCACTATTATAATCTATACACGTTTAAATCTATAGACATTGTTATTTCAGAGGATGTCAGAGTCTTACCGGCCATCTTAGATTTCTTTGGTCGCGCTCTGGAAACATCAGCCGTGTCCATTTTTATTTTCACTGCTGCGATTAAAAAAAAATGCGTATTAGAATTATAGACAATGTTTAAAATCAACTACATCAACGATTCGGATTGTGCCTTAGGTGCTTTGGAGCGTTTGCGTTGCTGTTTTATCTCGTCTGATGCAGGTGGTGTGAGATCGATAATGACCGCGGGTTCATTCTCCTTTAGTCCATCAGAATTGTCGGTAACCACCGCCATAGCGCTTGAATACACTGTTCTCCATACATGTAATGCCATTCGCCGGTCTTAGAATGTTACCCATGTGGACGCCTATAATAAACATGTATGAAATGTCGCAAACAACAATATAACAGCGCTATATAATAAAATATCATTACCATGATTACACTTACCATCCAGTCGAGATGTCGCGGCGCTGTAGCCTGATTCGCCCCTGACTAAGCTGACTGGCGAAACCTAGGTCGGGTGCTATACGAGGAACTATTATATTTTTTATGCCTTTTAATATATCCGATTTTGTAAGTATAATAAATACTTTTGGGAAACCAATCCTGTCAGACCTTCACTATTGTGCGCCGCGGTTTTTGGATGCCAATTGGTGTATCGACATCTGGATTCATTGTGTGGCTCCATTGTGAGAAGCTTGATAACCCGATATATCTCTGGCTGGACAGACTCCTGTGCATTGGGCAGCGCGACCATCATTTATGTTCGCTTGAACTTTATGTGAACTTGACCCACGTCACGCGGTGGACTTGCAGCGCCGATGAGTACCCTATAACATATTGAGAGACATTTCTTTATAATTTAGCCTGATTCGTATGAAATGGCCGGCTGAGATGTTGGCGAGTAGCATTTGCGAGTAGGAATGATGTCTTCGGCCCATAAAGTATTTTGGTAAGAAGCCATCTAAAACATTTTGAGCAATGTAAGTTACAATTGTTGTGCAAATTTGTTTATATAAATAGACGAGCAAAACATAATATCTGGCTAAATATATATAATCAATATACAGATTACTACTACAGAACAGGCCTGATGAAATCTACCTGCGCCAGTGGAGCGACACAAGTATGTGTCGCTTCTCTCGTTGGAAGATTGAAAATTAGTATCTAAAAACATGCCTCACATAATATAACATCGTCAGTGTAGCAAAGCAATAATGTGTTACTCTATCGTGGGAAAAAAAAATATATTTAATGTAAATTTCAAGTACGTTGAAAAACCATATTTATTGAACCACAAATACAACAAACTGTATAAACCACCAAATAAACTGAAATTAACATTTATTTGAAAATGAATCGCTAAATGTCTATACAAATCGGTCCTGCCAGTCCACACTTCCTGCTTCCGAGCAAAAATAATCCGCAAAACAGTCTCTCATCCGTGAAACCGCAACACTTGACCGAGGTCCAAAACTTTCAATGCTTGCCATCTCGCTGTCCTCCGGTATCTGTTCTAAATGTAGTGGTTCTTTTTTAAGGAGGTAGTTGTGTAACACAACAGCAGACTTTTCAACCTCGTCCACCGATTCAATCTTCATATGAATTGGTTTTGTAAAAATCCTCCATTTTGCTACCAGAATTCCAAATGTACATTCAACCATTCTTCGAGCCCTGGTCAAGCGGTAGTCGTATGTTATTTTTTTTTTATCTAATCCGCGGCTTGAGTACGGTTTGAGAAGATTTCCACACATTTGGAAGGCCTCATCACCAACCAATACAAACGGCATGGGTGGGGCATCAGTACCTGGCAGTGCATTGAGGAAATCAAATTGTCCGTTATATAGACTACGGCCCATATAAGAATTTTTGAATACCATGGAATCGTTGGTGCGTCCATAGGCCCCTACGTCGACAGCAACAAATCGATATTGGGCATCTGCGATGGCCATTAGGATTATTGAAAAATATTTTTTGTAATTGTAAAACTCCGGTTCCTTGGGGCTTGATGATTCTAATATGTTTCCCGTCTGACAAATGTCCCAAAATTTTTCTGCAATTTCTGTCCAATGCTGTCTAGTTGGATGTGGAATAAATTCATCATGAAGTTGAACCCACAAAACACGGCATGTCTCCTTCACAATTATGGAAACTGTCGATATGCCAAGGCGAAACTGAAAATGGAGTGAGCTAAAACTTTCTCCACTTGCAAGAAACCTAAAAAAAAAAAATAAGGTATTAGATTTAAAAATATATAATATACAAGGTATATCAATCGGACACAATTCTATGGGACCTTTTATCAATATTTTTCTTTGGACAAGAATTTTTATGTGGCCAATAATTTTTAAAAAAAATTAATAACGATAAAGGTTTGTTCTCCATGGTGCCCGATATTGATCACTATATGGATTAAAACTTTAACATACAAGATGTAGAATTAAAAATAATAATGCTGAGCATCAATTGTGGCCAATATTAGGCACTTTGTACAATGATCACAGAAAAAAATAAAAATAAATTAGGTTCAAAAACTTTTATAGTTTCACACTACCAAAGAGCATCTTTAAAATTTTTGACAGAAATTCATTGGTACTATATGTAATAAGTATGTACTTTACCTTATGGTCAACAATAGGCATTCTGCTGGGGAAACAGAGGCAGAAAGTTGTGTCTTGTCTTTGAATGTGAGGTGACACCCGTTGTAAAAGATCATCAAAACTTTCTACCGTCATCCGTAAGTAGTTAAAGAATTTTTTTAGGATAATTCCTCAACTCGGGAAACAGTGTTTCAAAAACTCCCCTTCTTATTCTTGCAGAGGTTATTGGATGCACCCAATAGCGACGCTTTCTACGCCGTATGGCTCGAAGACGTCTTCTCCAGCGCGAAACCAGAATTAGAGCCTGAAAGCAAAACCTAATATGGTCCGGCATCATCTTTGCAATCTGCAGAAGGAACTTCTGAGTGATAAGTGACCTTCGGTTTTCTTTTATAGCCACTTGTAGTATTTTCTTAAAAGATTGCATCTTTTTATCTCTAAAATTTGAATACCAGATCCGTCTTTCCGTTTAAAAACGATAGAAAATGGAACAGACAGATCCGCTATTACGACGGATCCGGCAAAAAGTGTCTATGGTATGCAATGGATTGACGGATCCGGCTTGAATTTCTCTCGACGGAACGACGGATCAGTTGCATGAAAAATGTCCGGTAATGTTGATTTTGACAGATCCGGCAGGCAATTCCGGCTACAGAACTGCTTGCCGGATCACTCTGCCGCAAGTGTGAAAGTAGCCTAAGCGATATAATCAACATGTGTCGTCACTACAATTACATATGTATGAAATAATACAGCACAGAAAATATATGAAACATTAAAATAGCACAAAAATAGTTAAAACATAATAAGTTAACATGTGCGTTTTGAGATCCGTTTAACAAGGGATCCGCTTTATGTAAAACGGATCAGTTAAAAAACTAATGCAATATAAAGCCATTGTTCAGTTTTTTTAATGGATCAGTTACCAAATGTGCGTTAAAATAACCGCCAAGCGCTGCTAAGCGCTACACGGCCGCGGCGCGCCTGAGCCCGGGTCAGGAGCCCCTCCGGGGACCCTCCGTGACGGGGGGCCAGTGTGCAGACTCCCTCCAGGTCCTCCCGGCGCGGGAGGAATCCAACGGTTCGGCGGGGTGTCCAGTGCCCCGTCCTCTGCAGCAGGCGATGTGGTGGCAGGAGCAGGTACTGCAGGCTCCCCTCTCTCGGTCGGGGGGGGAGGGGCTGCTCGGCCTGGGAGAGGCAGCAGCAACAGCAGGGGACACGAGGTTGTGCACCAGGAGATTGTGTGGTTTAGCTTGGGTGGAGTCTGGGGGTGGTGTGTCGGGTGCAGCACACCTGCAAGCATGGGGCATCGGGCCTGGAGGTAGTGGGGGGACGGGTAGCTCGGGCGTAGCGACGGGGGGCTGGGTGTCGGTGCAGGCGGGCGGCAATGACGACAGGCCAAGGTTGGATGATGCGGCGAGTGGGGAGGTGTACGCGTGTATTGAGGGCCCCCTGGGGGCGCATTTGAATCAAGAGGTCAGGGATAGGATATGGCAGGGAGAATATGTAGATATTCCCCTTGGAGCGTTTTAATCTCGACTTGGGAAAACGGGACAGGACGAAGAGGGAGGAGGAGGAGAAGCGGCATTATAGACTGATACCGCGCACGTTTGCGAACTGGCTACAGGCGTTCGCCATATTAGCAAGTGTGATTGGGGAGAAGGTGCCGGACAGCTGTTCGGCGCTTTTCTGTTATTTGGACGCTATAGGGGAGGCGTATAGGGTTTATGGGGGTTCTGGGTGGTTGAGCTATGACGAGCAGTTTCGTCAGAGGAAAGCGGTCCGCCGTAGTATGCGGTGGGATCATAAAGACATAGGGTTGTGGATGAAAGTGACGGCGCCTGTACGGTCCGGGCAGCCCTTTCAGGGGGGAACACGGGGGGTCTGGTCAGTCGGGGTTTGCAACAGCAGCAGCCCAGGGCTTGTGCTTTCTATTTAATAAGGGGAGTTGCAAGTTTGGGCCAAAGTGCAAATTCAAGCACGAGTGTTCTTCCTGCGGGGGAGGTCACGGGGCTAGACGTTGTTTCAGAGGAGCAAAGCAGAGGTGGGTGTGAGGCTGGTGCAAAAGGGTCAGACGCCGATGCGGGTGGGCGTGATGGCGCGGTACCTAGATAGATACCCAGACAAGGGAGCGGCGGAATTTTTGAGGAAGGGTTTCACAGACTGTTTTAGTATTCCGTCTCGCCCGGTGGAGCATGTGTTGGGGTTTAGGAAGAATCTGCGGTCGGCTTTGGAGCATATGGAGGTGGTATCAGAGAAGCTGGCTAAGGAGGTGGCGTTGGGTAGAATGGATGGGCCTTTTGCAGAGTTACCGAAACTAAGAACATTCAGTTCTTTCCTGGAATGGGTAGTGAAGGATGTGTCGGGGTGTGTGTCGCTTATCCATTACCTTGACAATTTTTTATGCTTAGGTTCGGCAGATTTGCGGGTTTGTTCGTTGTTGTTGTCCACGTTACAGTCTGTTTTTGAGTCGTTTGGGGTGCCGTTGGCGGCAGGGAAGACGGTGAGGCCCACGACGGAGTTGAGTTTTCTGGGCATTGTTATTGACACGGTTAGAATGGAGTGTCGGTTGCTGGAGGCAAAGGTACAGGATTTGAGGACTGTGGTGGGGAGCGCAGTGAGGGCTCCCAAGATTCGTTTGCGGGACTTGCAGTCATTGTTGGGAAAGTTAAATTTTGCCTGTCAGATTTTATTGTAGGAGGTTGGCGTCCGCTACAGGGGGGGTGGTTGCCCCACATCATTTTATTTGTTTGGGTCGCGAGTTGAAGGGGCACTTTATTCCAGTAAATATAGCATTAAAGAGGGAAATGCTTCTGGGTAACATACCCTTTCCCCCCTTATATGCTGCCTAAACAGATAGGCGCAATTGGTATATTCTATTATGTTCGGATGATACTCACTCATCCTTTGTTGTTATCCATTGTTTTACTTGGTGTTCTATATTATTTCTATTTTGACAGGTACTCAGATCCAACTTCCATACTCTCGCTAACGGGTAAACAGTTATCCTCACATAACCAGACCACATGTGTTGGGGCTCCTTGGCTCCCCTCGTGGCCGCACTCTCTCCTCTACCTTGTTGCCGGTTGGTCATTTCTCTTTGGCTACATCCCTTAGATTCTCTCCAACTCTCTCTCCCTAAAAACTATGGCAGACTTTAAATTAGTTTCATACAATGTTAAAGGTCTGAGATCCCCTTCTAAGAGATGTCAGATATTTTCTCTCCTGCATAGAGAGAGATGTTCAGTGGTCTTTTTGCAGGAGACACATTTCAAACATGGGAAGTACCCCAATCTTTCTCATTCTAAGTTCCCTGCCTGGTATCATTGTGGTGCTGGGGGTGCGGCCTCGAGGGGAGTCAGCATTGGTTTTTGTAAAGGGCTCCCTTTTCAATATAAATCCCATGTACAAGACCCTGAGGGTCGATATCTAATCCTAATAGGCCAAGTAGGTCAATCTATGTTTACTTTTGAAAACATTTACACCCCAAATGTAGATCAAATCAGTTGGCTCACCCCAGTCCTTTCTCTGATAGAGAAACACAGAGAAGGCTTTCTGATTGTGGCTGGTGACTTCAATATAGCCTTGAACCCTTCAATCGATACCTCCTCCAAAAAATCCCCAGCCTCAGGGAAAACTCTTAGGTTGTTACATACATAACTTGGGAGTTTTGGATATTTGGTGCTGTTTCAATCCTGATGCAATTGACTACTCCTTTTATTCCCCTGCTAATAATTCATATAGCAGAATTGATTACATTTTGGTTCCAAAAGACAAACTGCAATTCTGTTCATCCCCAAAAATTGGTAATATTACCCTATCCGACCATGCCCCGATTTTTTGTGATATAAGCACAAACCAAAAAACCAATAGACTACCTAACTGGAGATTTAATGAATCTCTGTTAAATAATAACAAACATACTGCCCTCATATCCTCCTATCTTGAGGAATATTTCCTAATCAACAATACCTCTGATGTATCTCCCCAAGTCCTCTGGGATGCTCATAAGGCCTATATTAGGGGCAGGCTGATTGGTCTCTGCTCCTTTTTAAAGAGAGAATCTGAAAAAAAAATCAGCGACCTGCTATCAAAAATTCACCTGGCAGACCAGCAACTGGCGGAACTATCTTCCCTCAGGGCTCAATTAAAAAATCTCTTAAATGAACGATCAGCCAAGTTTTTCTTGTCTACTCAACAGAAGATTTTTGCTCATGGCAATAAGGCCTCTAAATATGTGATGAGTAGGATCAAACAGAGAAGGAACTCCCGTTATGTTCAATCCCTTAGATCTCCGCAGGGTACCCTATTGTTTAAGGCTGAGGAGATTGCTGAACAGTTTAGGTTGTTTTACAACTCCCTTTATAATCTCCCAGTCCCTGATCTC